>NC_052503.1:34044293-34051004 GCF_016617805.1 Bactrocera tryoni | reverse complement strand
CGAGATAACGAAATAAATTTTGCTTAAGCATTCCAATATCATAAATTTGTAGAAACGTGTACGTAATGGTTTTGTGACGTTCACAGTCATAATAACGTCGTTTCTTTCAAGCCACTTGACGTATCTGTGTTAATTATGTAAATAGTGCTGACAAGTGATATGTTACTATTTATTTGCTTGTTTGCAGAAATCTTAGTTTTCAAATTCTTTATTAAACAAAATAAAAGTGCAAATATATTATATATAGCCCCTTGTAACAGATAAATGTCCTTGGAGGCAAAATTGTGTTAATACAGTGGATGCGAAAGCAATTTGATATTATCATAGATAATGATTGCGAAATCGGGGGACATGGCTTATCTCTAAGGGTTGTCGGTTAGTGGAAGTCGGTAGGTGCTGTCTACAGCAAATAAAGATGCAGGGCTGAAGAGCGTGGCGGAATTGGCAGCACTAGTAGATCAACATCTGCATAGTTCATAAAGGACCTCAGGGGTGGGCGGACCGAAGTTTCAAGCTATTCAAGTAAGATCGCTTTTAAGACCGACCCCATAACCTAACTTAACCTAGATAATTCAATAACAGAAGAGTAGTTGAGAAAAATTGGCAATATTGAAAAGGTAGCATCCTAAAATCATGGTTTTGCAGATTTATAGAATATACAATAGCCTTCCGATAAATAATTAGCCTACAACATAGTGGTCTTTTAACTCATTAAACTTGGCTCAGCGATTCTCCAACTTTTCTAACAAGTCCGCAATTCGCGGTGGTCCGTAAGTTGGGCATCTGTGGCATCGGAAACAAATTATGTCAAATCTAGAGATATGGTGATTGGAGCAGCAGCCTCTAGCCTAGTTCGATTAATTTGGCGGTGGCAATGACAGAGCTTTGAGCAGCTGCGTTATCATGATGAGGGTGCGCTTTTTTCTTTGGTGTATTTTTGTGCAATTCACCCAATATTTTGGTTGATAGAGACCCCTTTGCACTTCTGCAGATAGTCAATATAAATCACGCCTTGTAAATCGAAAAACCGATAGATAGAGCAGTTTCCGCCTCTTTCCGTCAAACACTGCTGTATACCATTCCCAAAATTGCGTAAGTATTACGGCACCCATCGCCCTAAAAATTTTCTTTTATTAAATCAAACCATCTCCCTCATAAGAACATAATTCACTATATGCCTGCTGTCTCAGCTATCTTTCACATGTTTCATCGGTAGTATTTTAATGTGAGTTCGTGAACTCGTGTCAATTCATCTTCCGTGGTACTCAGTCATTTTCGGGACTTGAAAACCCGACCCGCCTTTTGGTTTAAATGCAATTTCTGACAAACTATTTGATCCATTTGAATCGACTCTTGTATAGTATAATTTTGTATAATCTTTACATGCTTAGAGTGTAAATTTTTCAGAATGTCCTTATTTCTAATGCAACGCCTTTTAATATACACTCATTTTGTTTGTCAACGTAAAGTGGATAATGCGATTCCGATTTTCGGAAGAAAAATTTTTAGCGGGTAGCTCACGAAAGGGTATGTTAATAAACAGAATTGTCGCATTTGCAGTGATGATATTCTGCTTGCCATTAGTGATCAGAAAGTCTCTGTTTTGTGTGTTCTATGAGCAGAGGGAGTTATAGATCCGTATTTCTACAAAATCGAAGCCGGTCATAATGTTGTAAACAATAGGGAGCACTGTAAAGTCATATTAAATGACTTTTTGGTGTCTGAATTGGTGGATTTTTATCTGGACAACCCTTGGTTCCAACAAAATGGCGCTACATGTTACACAACCAACGAAATAATCAATAAATTGAACGAAACTTTTGGTGAGCCTATTATTTCGCGCCGTGGGCCTGTGGCGTGACCTTCAAGAGCGTGCAATTTGACGCCTCTGGATTATTTTTGGGGTTTTGTGCGATCGTTTGTTTATGCAGATAAGCTCAAGAAGAATGACCACTAAGAGGAGAACGCGCGTAATTGGAAGTGGCACCGACTTATTGTAACCAAATGTCACCGAGATTACGGCTTCATTTTCAAGCATCAAATAGACGGTTATAATGGCGCGACAACGATCGCCATTGACGGCTATGATCTCACGGGAATTATTTTTGAAGAAATGATACCACTGGCCCATAAACCACGCCAAACTGCGAAACACATTATTTACACAACGTGAACTTTCGTAATAAAGTTGAGTGTTCAGACGAAAGTCTTTCCATTATGAAATGCCAAACAATACTGAACATGACAGCTTGACACGACTCACGCATGATCTGTCAAAAAAGGCTATTAAAAAAGTACCTCTACTTGGATCACGCGTTATGTGTTTTATTTCTTCTTAAAAACCACTTGTTTCAAAAATATTATTTAGAATAATGAGTTCTAGTTCCTGAGAAGTAGTGGCATCTTCGAGAACATTGTGATATGGAGTATTAAAGCTTTTATATTGTTATATTAATTGCTGTTAATATTATATGTTATGTACTATATATGTATGAATATTTCAAAACCTCCTTCAAATATTCTCATGCAATTATGTACAAATTTTATTGAATTTTCTTCACTCTCTTGTCTTCGCAAACTGCATTAACGAGCTGACATATTTTCATAATTATTAGCGATTAGCCGTGCGCGCTTTTCTTGTTCTCACTCCCTGCAAAGGATTAAATCTAAAAGGGGGTATTTTCAAACAAGTTGTTTCACACATTGCAGGCGACTGCGGTGGCAAGCAATGTGGCAGTGGTCATTCACTCAGTCAAAGTACACACAAATGAAATAAAATAAAGAAATTACTCTGGCATGTGACAGAGCTACTGTGCTTTGGACTCCTTAAGCTAATGCCGAGCAGCACGAAATGGAGTTATGCGCATACACACACACATCCATACATGTGGCAAGTAGGTGAAAAGTCAAAGTTTTGCGTCTGAAATTCAAATTCCACACTCGGCGAGTTGTGTATTTTCGTGCGATAATTGGCGCCGAGTATTTTTTAATGAACGCGTTTACATGCGTAGGAACGCACACACACATTCTCATGTATGAATGCATGTGTGTAAAAATAATAATTTATAGGCATATATTTTTGCATGTTGCTTTGCATTTGTATGTGGACGATTCTGCTCGCAATTGTTTTCCTTCAGCTACTTATGCGCCAGCGAGCTACCTGTGTGTAATTTCTCTTGCGAGCGAGTGAACATCTTAATCGCTTAGTAAACACTGACAACAAAAAATTATAATTGCTGCAACAGAACAGTGGCAACCACTACTCAAATGTCGGCAGCAGTGGCAGGCTGAAACGCTTTGACTGTCTGGCTGAACAGTCGCTGCTGACGAATCGTGTGCAATTCCGTTGTGAGGGGCAATTATATTGTACGTTTTTGTAGAACAACAAAATACAGGCGAGGAAACAATTGTCGGCAGATATTCGAATACTCGTACTTGCAAAAAGTGGGCTCCAATTATAAGCGTAGTCTAGTAAACGTCAAAGCAAATGCAACGCGCTTAGCGAAAAGTAAAGGGATGAATGAAAATTTACATTTTTCCAAAAGAAAAAAAAAAAAAAAACAACAACAACAAAAAAAGCAAAAAGTTTAATATAATGAAAGGAAGAAAACTGTTATTAATCTGTTCGAAGTTGCTCACCGAAAACGCAAACTTGGCAGTGGAAGTGTTTTGAAAATTTAAAACTTTGTTAGCACATAATAAGCACTTACTGACCACAACGTAAGGAGGGCAACATGAAAACTTAGGCACAAAAGTAGCGTCGGCATGTTGCAACAAGAAATTTACATTCCACTCGATACCAAGTTAGTTTCATTAATTCTAAACAAATCAGTTTGTACTTAGAAGCAGAGAAGTTTCGTGTCATATCAGCATTTGTATCTTTGGTGTTTTACATTGTTGCGAAGATGACTTTGATATTTCGTGATATGTTGACATTAAAAAAACTAAAAATTACAATTGTTGCACTTTAAACCCACATTCAAAAAAATAAATATCTGCAGCACGAATAGAAAATGTAACTGGAAATAGAAAGGGGGCAGGTTAATGATTTTTAAATTAAACAGTGGGTCTCAATGTCTTCGGAAAACTTATTTTTTATTAAGTTTGAAACATAATGAAGGACACAACAGCCGGTGTCAACAGTGGATGAAATCAATGCCTGAAAATGCGCAGAATTTCAGTACCAGTTAGCAGTGTGAAATGGATACAACCACCTTAGAAAGGTATTAAACTACAATTACCAAGATACTCCCCGAAGGGTCAGTCCCGTGAGACATCGTAACCTAAACTATTACCTGTTGAGCTTCCATACTGCTCTGGACTGGTGGCCAGAGATTGAACCTCAACGTCTCATCCAATACATAGACCATTCACTCAAGAACGTAACCTCGATTTTTAGCTAATTGTTTTCGCCGTCTAAACAACTCACTCGCAAGCGAACCTACCTGTTAGGCATTCCGACTAGGTCACACCGCAAACATCTAAATTTCTACAATAACATGCACCTAATCCTCGATCTGCGCCCCACACAAACACCTCGTTCTTTGATATAAGTGCTTCTGATGTTGAAATGCATTCAGAGACCCATACTCAGTAAGTTGGAATTCCAGGCTCAGACAAAATCTGAAGTGGGTGTCTCCTTCTATAAACTCAACGTCCCCTTTTAAAAGAATTGTTACCATATTGCCCAACGATATGTCATACCCTACATCCAAATTGTGAACAATTTCTAAAATTCGTCCTCCCGAACGCTCTGTTTTGGATCAAGAGCGACCTTCAAATCTGCCCTAGAAGAGGATCGCTCCGGACTTTATCAGAGGATTTCGGGAAAAATGTCATCTCGGTATTCCGGGCCTTCCACAAACATTTGCACAACTCACACAGAAGGAAACGTTGGAGACCCGTGAAACGTCGGAGACCCGTTTGAGAGACTAGCAGTTTTTGAAAGAAGTTGTTTATTCGGTGGAACCTCCGATATCAGACCACTGTAGAAAATAACTGACATTTCGACATATAAGTCAAAAACAAAAAAAAAAAAACATATTCGTATCCTACAAACTCGTTAAGAGTATTGCATCTTCGGTGCAGTTGAAGTTAATGTTTTTTTTATTTTTTGTTTTGTTTTTTGTTTAATATTCAATTTGATTTAGAATCTTATTTATTATTAAAATTACAATAAATTAGTTTTTTGAAAAAATCGATGATGTAGAAGAAAGATGAATTTAATTGAGAAACGAGGATCTGCTCACCCAGCAAACTATCTTCGTAAATACTGAGTGGTCATGCGAAGACCTTCCCTACACAGAAAAGAAGTGAAAGTAGAAAGAAAGACTCCTCTCGGTTATTTGGCAGTATTGATTCTATCAGATGTGGCTATATCTATAATAATACTTTTCCGTTACATTTTTTAAGCCACTCGAAAGGCTGGTCCAGTCTTCTTCTTCTTTATTGGCGTAGATTCCGCTTACGCGGTTATAGCCAAGTTCACAACAGCGCGCCAGTCGTTCTTCCTTTTCGCTGTTTGGTGCCGATTGGCCGATTCCAATGGAGTGGAGGTCTTCCTCTGCTTTCTCCGGTGGATACTTCGTCGAGATGACCTAGCCAGCATATCCACTGTCTCTTAGTTTGCTGAATTATTTCAATGTCACCGTATATCTCGTACAGTTTATGGTTCCATCGACTGCGGTACTTGTATTTGCCAATGCGAAAAGGACCATAAATCTTCCGTAGAAAATTTCTCTCGAAAACTCGAAATGACGACTCATCAGATATTGTCATCGTCCATGCCTCTGCATCATAAAGAATGACAAGGATGATGAGTGAATATGATCTTCGTTCGTCAAGAGAGGACTTTACATCTCAAATTCCTACTTAGTCGAAAGTAGCACCTGTTGACAAGAGTTATTCTCCGTTGGATTTCGAGAGTGACATTGTGGTTGCTGTTAATACTAGTTCCAAGATAGACGAAACTACATATCTACGACTTCAAAGTATGACTGGCAGCAGTGACGTGCGAACCTAGTCGCCAGTTCGACGACTGTTTATTTAATGACAGGAGATTAACTTCCTTATCCAGTCTGGAGAAAGCAGGGCTAACGGCGCGATTGTTGAGATCAATGGTGGCAATATCATCGGCGTACCCCTGAAGTTGACCACTCTTTTAAAAGATTGTAACTTCTATATTTAAGTCGCACGATAGAAAGTCGCCTTGTCTGAGAGGTAATTTCCGATTCCGTTTACACAGCCGTATTCGTTTTGCGGGGATACCAAATTCAGAGATAGCTCCTTTTCGTGCTGTACAGAGGAGATTTGAAATCATCGAATAGGTGGTGTGCGTCGATCCTCTTTTCACGGCCCTTTTCCAAGATTTAGTGCATGGTGATTATCTCATACTGATTTAATGTAGACCTTGTAAATATTAAAGTTTCAGTTTAGTTCTTTATCAATATACAAGAGTAGGAAGGAATTTGAACAAGCAGAAAAGTATGTAGTTATTTTGGAAGGTTTTCCTTTTCGTAATATCAATAAACTCATCTTATATCATATAGATAGGTTAGGTTTGAGTTTGCTATATTTAAAAAGCCTATCCTATTTTTATAGTGACTTAATCTGAATGGTTTCTTTGAAGGTTGCACCATTTCGTTAGAAAATAAGCTATGCTAAACTTGGTGAAAATCTCTCCTCAAATGAAAAATGTGTCCATACAAGCAC
>NC_052503.1:33962420-34044161 GCF_016617805.1 Bactrocera tryoni | reverse complement strand
TCACCACGCTTGGACCATGATATTTTTGGCACACCATTGTCGTATTTGATCCACTTCTCGTCTCCTGTTACCATTCGCTTCAGAAATGGTTCGATTTCATTTCTGTTCAGCAAAGAATCGAAGACGTAAATTCGGTCAATACAATTTTTCATAGACAATTCATGTGGTACCCAAACATCGAGTTTCTTTTTGTAGCCAGCTTATTTTAAATGGTTCTCACTGTTCGATGATGAATGTTAAGTTCCTTAGCGCTGTCACTACTGCTTATGTGACGGTACTGGTCAATCTTTTGCATAATTTCATCGACTTTTTCAATGATAGGTCTACCAGAGCGAGGTGCATCTTTCACCTCGAAATTTCTAGAATGGAAGCGAGCGAACCGCGTTCGTTGTACTACACGAACTGATACAGCATCATCTCCGTAAACTACACAAATTTTATTGGTAGCTTGGGTGGCACTCTTGAACCAATAAACAAGTCAAAGTATTTAATTTTCTCAACATTTCTCATTCCCCTTCACCTTCGCCTTTACACTATTTATGTTTCTTATTTATATGGTATTTTATTTCGTTTCGTTGCAGTTATGGCGCCAGTTATGATTTAGCGTCGCGGCGTAAGAATGCCACGCGTGAATCCACAGCCACGCTGAAGGCCTGGCTCAGTGAGCACAAGAAGAATCCATATCCGACCAAAGGCGAGAAGATCATGTTGGCCATTATCACCAAAATGACATTGACACAGGTGTCCACGTGGTTTGCGAATGCGCGCCGACGCCTCAAAAAGGACAACAAAATGACCTGGGAGCCAAAGAATCGCACCGAAGACGAAGATGAGGATGCGTTGGCCTCGGACGATGAGAAACCACGCCACAGTGAGGAGATGAGCATGAATAGTGTTGGTGTTGGTGGTGTTGGTTGTGCGGAGCGCAGGCGGCCGCTCGGCATGGAGTACCCTGGCGGCGGCATAAACGTTACAATTGGCAACAACACAACAGTTGCGGCAAATACAGCAACGACGACGGCAGCAGGTGCCGTGGATGTTGGCGTGAGTGGCGTGGGTGCAACAATTGCGGCTGCGACGTCGACGGCGTCGGCGGCAAGCAACCAACATTCCCACATCGGCAGCACGAGTGTGGGCGCCGTCGGTGCAATACAACCTGCAAAAGGTAAGCTCCCTCCAGTCAAGCCGTCTGCAAGATATACCACATGATTGCGCTGCAAAGGTACATTACAGAGCCACTTTGGTTTGGGCAAGGTCCTGTGCGCTGCCGCGGCGCATCAGCATTGTTTGACTGGCACTGGCGTGTGGGTGGCATAATTGAATGCCTGCACGAGCGCGTCTCTTGTGCATACGAATACGCGCGTGCTGTGTGTGTGGTTTTTGTGCTCTTAAATACTTCACTTGTTCATCACAAATGCAATTCAATGGCGCAATTGTTCTGTTGCTTGCTTTATTGGCGACTCTATTGTCTTGTACGAAGCCTCGTTCGCTGCAATTGCTGCTTCTGCGCCGTGGTTGTGACTACTGATTTTTTCATTGTTGTTTTTGCAGTTATTTCGGCGGCTGCTAACTGCCAGCAACTAAGTGATTTCTGGTTTGGGGATTGTGCGCTTTGTATGCGAGGCGCCACAAACCATTGTTACACATCTTACGGCCGCGTTCGAAATTCACTTGTTGTTAATCTCTAGCGTTTACTTGAAATTAAAAATTCTTCGTTATTTATGAGGAGTGATTATATAAAATGCCTTAACAAGCGTATACAAAATTATTATAAAAGATAAGAAAGTGTAGAGGGTGTTCCAAAATTGTCTTAAATTTGGCGAAATTATTAAAACAAGCAACGGCGTTAACTTTGAGTGCATGGTTACTATATTTCCCTTCACAGCTACATTTCTTTTATCAACTATGTTTATAACAAAAACAAAAAACGTAGCTCATATTTCGAGTTTCGAAGCTACATTATCAAATAAAAAAAATTTCCTTACAAGGACTTGATTTTGATCGATCAGTAATCCGATCGAGAAAAAATTTCGAGAATTATAGCGTTGACCTGGGTAGTAATCCATGCCATATTTCGCGAGAATATCTCAACAAATGAAAAGCTTTTTATACCAGAAGTTTATTTTTATCGGTCAGTTGTATGGCAGCTATAGACTGTATTGCCCGAATCTGATCTATTTGTTCGAAGAATGTAGCGGTTTCTTAGACAATAATTTTATGCACCAAACTTGTGAAAACAGTTTTTCGAATGAGGACTTAGCTTGAAAGGTCAGTTTGCATTGAAGCTAAGTGCTATGGTTGTTCGATATCGGCAGTTTCGACAAATGAGCAGCTCCTTGATGAGAAAAGGCCGTGTGAAAAATTCCACATTGATATCTCAAAAGCTGAGCGATATATACAGATGGACACACGGACGGACAGACGGATAGACAGACTAATATGAGCAAAGCGGCTCGTCACCCTGATCATTTTTACTATTTATACAAGTGAGGAAAGTTCTCTGAGTGCCACTCGAGCAGCTCACAACTTCTAATCTTAGTCCTTATTAGTATCCCTTGGTTAGTCAAAAAGCATCCGTTTTAAGGCGAGCTAAAGTTAGAAGGCAATCATCCCACCTCTCTCCTCGTTGTGCGCTGCGCTGCGTTTGGGACCCGCCACGTAAAAAACACCGTCAATCAAAAGGATACAAAAGTCTCGGACGACAGATCCCCTTCTGTGGTGTGGTCTTTTTTTTAAACCGAAAGTCATATACTCCTTTCTAAAAAATATAAGCAACCAGAAGTGGCGATGAATTTGTTAGATCTCCGCACTACAGAAACTCAAAACATCAGAAAGTCTTTATTATAGAGGCCCCCACTTAGTAGGCTTTCCTGTACTTCCACAGCGAACACATTGAGCTGAAATTAGAATGAGAATGTAAACCGAAATTAATCATTTATGTTTGAATTTTAATTTCTCAAAACAAAAAAAAATAACAAAAACAGAAGTAAAACGGATAAGATAAGGCTTGTCAGTTGCAGCTTGTACGGACGGATGGACGGAAGGACAGACAGATAGCCACCGAAATATTTATATATCTATAGTTTCAGGTTAGATTTACAACCGTTGTTGAGCAAAACAATTATACAATATGTTGCAAGAGTAAAAAATGTGGTTTGGTTGAGCATGAACCGTCCCGAAAAGAAAATTATTTTCATTGGTAATACTTTGTAGGATATAAATTTCTTGTTTATCGTTGAAGGTTCCCAAGATGAACACGAATTGTTCAAATGACAAGCATCTCAAGGATTTGTTTTGCCCTGAGCGTTGCTAGGTCGACTATTAAACCAACGATTTTACTACAATTGAAATCAAAATCGCAAAAATATATGGTATGTTTCAACACACACACAATAAAAAGCAAGTAAATTGCTAAAAATATTGTAGGTCAGTTGTCGCGCAAAAAATCATAAAATGAAAACTTTTCCTAAATCTCCCATGAAATTCACCTAAAGTAAAGGTGGTTCGTAATAATCAATGCGTGCGCGTAAATTTTATGTATCCAATATAAGCACTTTGTGCCCTTTTCAATGCCAAAACATCCATCAACATTTACAAAAACAAGAATAATAAGGGAAGAAAGTCAAAAAATAAGTGCAAATTTGAAAATATGTCCATTTATGACGTTGAGGCCATTACCGAAGTGCCTCTCAATGTCAACTTGTGTCATCCACTCCACACCACTTCACGCCACTCCGGCACACTTCAATGCTCGACAAACGTGCTTTGAAGCTACGCTTATATATATGAGAGTGTGTTTGTGCATCTACAACAACAATAACGCCACTTGTCAGTCATCACTCCAATTTGCTTTCATTTAGAGTCAGAAAACCACCCTCATATTTTTCGGGATGTTTTGGTGTATCATTTTGCGCCAAATTAAATTCTCAACCTGATTTTATTTCACACACTCACCCATGCATAAATACATACCCACGATGATGTCGCCTTTTTGTTTGAGGGTTAATTTCATTTACGACCGCGCAAACAAAACAAAAACAAAGCTCTACTACAATAACAAATACATATAATAAAAGCATAAATACTCAAAAATTGGTGGATCGAGGAGAGCAGTGAGGAACGGTAGTAACTCCACAACCTTCGTGCCGTGTGGCAAGTAAAGGCGATGTGGGCGCAATGCAGGTTGGAAGTACTGAAATGAAAACAAAGGGCTGAAGCTGAGAAAATCATTACCTTATTCACACCAAACCGACCGTCATCAAGTAGTAGAGATGATAGGTGTGGTGTTGGTTGGGGCGGCTGGCGAGTCGTGTGGCATTCAATTTAAGTGTCGTTGAGCTCTTTATTACGTTAGTGTGAATTTTATGCGCCACAGCCGCTCAACTCAAACCACTTGTAGCCAAGAAAATGTGTCATACATACCCATTAGGAAAGTTTTGTGTGAATTATGTATTCGAAAGTTTATGTTTTGAACCAAATTGAAGAACCTATACTTAGTTTCTTTATTGGCTCTTACAACAACAAGGCAAAAATTAACTCTTAAAAAGGTTTAAACGATACTTTCTTATAGAAATCGTTTGCACACAACCTCACTTTCTACTTATATGAGATAAGATACTACACTTCAGACCCTTACCCTTTCTTTGACACCTGCGCGTGAAACCTTAAACTGATAAGCTAATGTTTTCACCGAGTTTCAAATTTTTCAATCTAAAAATTATAAGATTTCTTGATGCAAGTAAAGCTAGTGTTGTAAAAGGATTTGGTAAAAATTTTTCAAAATGGAGGCTCGAGAAAAGAAAGCTTTTCCTCTTAATATTTTAATTTACTTAAATAAGTATATTTTTTTCTTTGAGTAGCATATTATAGCAAACATCCGGTGTATTTTACGTAGGCACCTGCTGACGACAGCCTTACCTCATGGTGGTCAAATGCACAACGGCTCAAATCAATACGTTGATCAACGCCCTGAATATGTCAGGCGTTTTCAGTACCAATTGGTAGTGTAGAATAGACACACTAAGCATCTTAGTACGGTTCGAGGCGAATCTAAAACTTCTGACGTACTTTGGGTCCGGAACCCGATTGCTGTGCAACTCTACAACAAACGGAAAAAATGTCAGTTCTACCCGTCTATTGGTATAAACTCCAACCACCACGATACTCACCGCAGTCCGCGGTACCAGAATTAAGTCTCCGGTCAGACTTCGTAGCCAAAACCACTACCAGTTAAGCCTCCATACAGTTCTGGACTGGTGGCCAAGGATTCCGAATTAAATGCTTTCGACGCTTAAACAACTCACGCGTATACGACCCTAACAGTTCGGCATTCCGACTAGTGAGGATCACAACGCTAACATCTCAGTGTCCATCAGTCCAGTTTATCCGCATACCAGCCAAATTTCTCATGTCCTAGTATATCAGGAATTCCGCATGCACCCAGTCCTAGACTCGGGATCCCCAAAAACACCCCGACCCATCATTTAGGCGCCTCTAATGGAATAATGCATTCACAGGCCCAAGCAAAAATCCCAGACTCAGACAAAATCGCCATCGAAAATCCAAACACTCCACCGAAAGCTTCTTCTTAACCTGAATGCAACAGCACGCTGTATTACAATCAGGTCAAGAGGGAAAGCACCTAAAAAAACTTGTGTAGCATCTGTCGAAACAGTGCGGCATACAGGCGGACATGAAAGCATGCAAGCATCATACAACGTTGCATCGAGAGGAGTTTTCGAAGACCCGAGAGCGTAATCGCTGTCTTCATTAGTGGCACCAGCCACGATATATGCGAACAGCACGACGTCTCATACTCCAATCACTTTGTAAGATGCGCCGTACTTTACCTATAACCGCCTGCATGCGCAACATAACATGACATTCCTACCGTACGAAAATTCCCACTGCATTTAACCAATTTTTGCTCCATTGAGAAAATAGCAAAAACTTAATATCCAAAAAAGTAAACTCCGTTTTTCCTACTGGGCTATCAAAAATTTGCACACGCATTCGCATTATTGAAAGCTGGCAAGGACGCGTGCACAAAAACAGCAATACTGATAATAACTCTGTGTGTTGCTGGCTGCCGCATATGAAATGAACGCAGTGCTGCCACAATGCGACACAAGTGCGGCCGTCGCAGCTTCCAAGCACTTTCGCTGTTGTTTCCTCTTTCTTTATTGCCACTGACTGGCTGTTGCACTAACAGCAACCCTTCTGTGTTGCGAGTCGCGAGTGAAGTTGTTAGAAATGAGGGTGTTGCGAATGCATGATGTATATGTATATACATTAACGGTAGTTGCGGCTTTGGCTTTTATGCGGCGCGTGTCTGGCGGCTACGTTTTTTGGTTAACCGACCAAATATCCATCGGTATTCCCCATGGTTTCTTTGTATGCTTGCTTCTCTGACTATGTTAGCGACCGCTCGGCTTATTGTCGTCTGCTCGGCTATTTCTTATGCAAGCCCAGTGTGGAACAAACACACGCCACCTTATTGTGTTTTTAATCGTATGCAGCTCACGTCGGCCGGCATAAATCTAATGCGCCCTTTTCCGGTCTCCAATATGTACTACTTTATGTGGGTGTGGGTATATACGCAGTTCATCTTTGACAACAACACAAATAGCATTGGCAATAATTGACTCGCAACACACTTAGTAGTCACTCAGTCAGTTAGTCCGTCAGTCTGTTGGTAAGTCTGTCAGCCAGTGTTTGAGTCACTCAATTTCGCATTCACTTAACGCCTCTGAAATGAATTTGAAGTTCACATTTCGATGATGAGGTCGCTGACATTCTGCGAATTAACTGCTTATATTACATAACGGTATATGTAGAGTATAGCATTGTTGTAACGCTTTCACTTCTCCACTTTAAAACGGAAATTCGTGGCTGCGTTTAAGCAGATCTCTTTTGTTGTTGGCCAGATATGCCCCAAAGGATGAAAGCGTCCGTTTCGTCGCCTTAGTAAATCCCGCAGGGAACATATTTGAGACTTAAAGCAACACGTGCTTGGCTGTAGGTGAATAAAGCGTAACATAACTGTTATGAATATTTCTATTTATTTATTTTTGCTTTTGTTCCACAAAGTTTTCACTTTAATTTTTGTTAAAATTTACTAATAAATAAGGCTAGTCTGAAAAAAAGAGAGATTGAGAATAAGATTAGATTAAATGGCTGAGCAGGAACTAATTTATCATCAGGAGTAACAGTAACATGGGCTATGACGCTTAGATTGCTAAGTACATTCCTTTATGAAAACATTTAACACTAAGTCCCCACAAAGTGATCAAAAATATGCTTAAGTACTTGATTTCCATTTTCCCTATTTCTTCTGAGCGTCTAAATGTGTGAGATCTGATGTAATAATCTAAATCTTGCAAAGAGGGGACATTCGAGAAGAAAATGTTGATATGAGTCACGTAAGACAGTGGCTTGTTCCTGAAAAGCTTCGCAGACTTCGGTAGGGCTCCAACTATCGAAGATGTAACGACTTGCATGCATCTGCGCACCTGTCCGACGGCAGCACTTGAAGTTATGCTTGAGTTCACACCACTTCACCTAGTAATCGGTCATGTAGCCAAACAGACACTACTGCAAATGACAGCAGAATGGAGTGGCAGCGGTAAGTTAATCTCATTCCTTAGGATGAAAGAATAGTAGTGGCCTTCTCTCAAAGGACAGCATTACCAAGAAGGTAAACCTCACCAAACTATTGATTAGGGATAGTCAAGTGGTACACCGACGGCTGGAAAACGTCGGAGGGAATTGGTCAAGGAATCATAGAACCATGCACCAATTATCTCAAGGAACGAATAATAAGTTACAACCTCAGCAGATTTAAATATGTAATCAAGCGCCCCAGGGACAATTTCATGCGCATCCTACACTAGTCGCTGCAAGCTGAAGGAATAACGAAAAGAAACTTTGCTCAGGGCATTAAGCTCGCCAAACCTCTTACGATATGTTCTGACCCAAAAGAACCTCTCGGTGGCACAGTAGCTAGTACCTTACCAGCGCTTGCCAAGCTGGCGTGAGACACTGTTAGAAGCAAGTGGAGATACTAACTACTTGCTCCCATTCTGATTGAAGAGATATCTAGAAAGCTCGCATATCTCCCAGTTTCTTGAAATTTCGCTGCGTAAGTAGATATGAAGTAACTTGATACCGGATGTAAGGAGTGAGAGCATTCCTAAACTAGTCACGAGCGTACGGTCATCAAGCTCCAGGCTCCTAACGCCGCCTTACTTTCGGCTTGAATGATCAACACTCTGAAAAAGTCTGCGCTCTGGAGCAGTAAAACTACTGCTACCTTAATGCAAGCCACTTCCGCTTGGAATACGCGGAAATGAACAGGAAGCATGAACCTGAAAAGATGTTATTCAGGCATACTTCCCTCTAAAACAATAATTGGTTCCAACAGCCTATTCGAGGCTGCAACTTTGTAGTAAACTTAACACGCTTTAAAAACACATAATCAATAAAGTTGATCAATAGTTTTTTCAACTGTGTAGATGACAAATATTTTAATTACAAGTATATTTAACATTGGATAATAAGAGAGTTTTATGAAGGCATTTTTAGAACATCGACGTTACGTTCATCTGTCATTCAGTTTTATACATTTCTGTTACTAATACCTCAGTTAAATTTCAATAGCCACATTCGGATGACGAAACCCTCTAGACGTGAATGGGGAAGATGATTTGTAGGTGAGGATGATAAAGCCTCTATCTTTATCAACAAGTCCAATATGATCTATGGAGTAGGGGCGGGCGTACACTCCAATGATATTGACATTTCTCATTCTCTATCCGGTTACCAAACTCGGACAGTTTTTTCCAAGCGGAAGTAATAGGCATAGAGAAGACCTGTGATAGTTCGCTACTACAGAAAAACTTTAAGCCCTCCAACAGGCCAACTCCAATTCTTAATTATTTAGGTTCCCAGCCGCAGGCACATTTTCGGCTACGAAAACCCAGACGTGTTAGCCAAACAAGGAGAATCTGTAGATGAATCTGAGGCGGATTTAATACCATATTCGCTGCATTTATGCTCATTTTAAATGAATAGCTCGGAGCAGATGATATAAAAAAGCAGTAGATATAAACAAAGTTTGTAGCTGGCTAATTGATTTTATAGAAAGAAGTTTTAACGTCAGAAATAGATTCGAAAATTTGATATCACCCAGCGAGTATGGTCGTTCGTTGCTAGGAAGTAACTATTTATATACTTTTTTATGACTTTTGGCTCAGTCAATTATGTGCTTCTATTTTTGGTTGCAAATATTATCATTCATTGATTCACCTTTTTTCTACATGTTAGTTTTAGACATCTCTCTAATGATAGATAAGTAGAAACAACAAAAAAATTAGAGGGTGCAATTCACTACAAGAGAGATAATTATTTATAGAAAATGTAAGGCCGCTTTCGTAGAATGATGTTTGTTTTTTTTTTCTGAACTGTCAATAGATCTGTAACTCCCAACAATTTATTCAGGACGACCAAATATTTATCGATTACAACATTTTCTTTCCAGAGCTGCTAGTATAAACGAACAGCAGGTATACTGTTTTCAACTACTACACACTAACTCTTGGTGAATCTAACAACAAGTATTTATATAAATAAAAAAAACTTTAACAAAAATTAAAATCACAAAAACAACAACAACTGCAAGAAGGTCGCAGCTGCCGCAGACATATAGGATGTACGCATTCTGCTTGTATTATTTAATTTTTGTGCTTTTATTTTTCGGTAAACTGCTGCCACTGACCTTCAGCCACATCGCCAACTACTATCTGTACAGAAGTAAATCATAGTCTATCGATGTCGCATATATCGACGAGGCAAAAGACTCCCTCACAATATTTGACTTTAGTTAGCCAAAAATAGCGTTCTTTATATTTTTTCACAGGATAAACATCCCGGAGTAAGGGTGGGGACAGAGTATCGACGGGCATGGCAGAGACTTTGTTTCAGTTACTGGTGTTGGTCGTGGGGTTGGGGGTGTTGAAATTATCGTGTTGATGGATATTTATCCAGCTGACACTTGTCTGCGCTTCCTGGCCTTCAAACACACACACTTTTTTGGCGATTACTTAGTAGCTGAATTTGGTAGCTGGCGGTCGTAGCCGCCAACACAAAATAATGGAAAGTCAAACAAAAAATTCCCAAACTTATTTCAATAAGACACACATCCACCTATGCACATACATAAATCTCGGCATATTGGAGAACGTATACGATACAAGATAAATGATTGGCAGTCCCGCTTGCGCGTTGCTGGGGTACGCGATGGCGTATGATGAATGTTTGCGCCGCGCAGCGAGCAGAGCTGAAAAGTAATCAAAGCGCCGCAAATGTCTCACTTCTTTTCGAGTATTAAATTCATGCAAGTTAAGTGCTTTGTAATTGATGTTATAAAATATTTATGACAGGCATTGTCTCTTCACTTTCTGTGCACAAACTATACAAGTATACATGCATATATACAAACGAGTCTTTTTCTCAAAATTTTATCAGCTTTAATTTTGTCAAGTTGCCACTTTGGAAAATCCTTCAACTAACGGCACACATATTGCATCCACCTTTTTCCATTGGGGCTTTTCCATTTCCACCGCTCCAAGTCTATTATTTCCCTCCTGTTGCTGCTGATGAGCCAAGTTGCGCGCTCTTGCCGCCCGGTAATTGACATTAATTATTTAAAAGGACTTTTTGAAAGTTTTTGCCAACTATAAGTGACATCATGGACTCGCGTAAAATATCTACATTTGTGTGAATGCTTATCTGCAGCAATTAGCCGGGTGAGAGGTGAAAGTTGTGCACAGGGGTAGCGACCCATTTTACATTATTTTAGTTGTGCTGAGTTGTAAAGTGCTTTTGTATAGTGTTGGATTACAAGTACTTGACACCAGGATAACATAATGTCAGAAAAGACTATTGTGAATGGTTAAAAATCTTATAAATTGTGG
The DNA here is from genome assembly GCF_016617805.1 of Bactrocera tryoni. Classification (NCBI taxonomy): domain Eukaryota; kingdom Metazoa; phylum Arthropoda; class Insecta; order Diptera; family Tephritidae; genus Bactrocera; species Bactrocera tryoni. Next base: position 34,033,188 of record NC_052503.1, on the reverse strand, counting down.
AAGCATAAATGGGTAATAGTTTAATTGACGTTGCTTGGCAGAGAATATAAGAAAAGGAGAGTATGCATATCGAAGAAATATACATATAATTTGGTTTTGTATGATATAATGAATTTTCAAAAAAATTTTTTTACGCAATGGAATGAGAATAGAATAACTAAGAGGAAATGACGTTGCAAAATGTGAAATCATGATTATGACGAGTAACACGTTGTTTAGAGATCACACATTATAACAGGCAGGTTGGAATTCATATGGAAAGTAATTAATAAAATTTACCCTAATATGTGTTATAGTAGAACCATGCTCCACAATCGCTAGTCTCAGCGCGAGAATGTCCAGTTAGGACGCCTATCATTGTGGATATGTGAGCCTTGCTAAGAGCTAGCAATTCAATGGATCTTATACGTTTCACTCTGGGCTAGAAAGCTTTCTCAACCCCATAAGTGCTGACTGCTGACCAACGCTGGTTGACGTCGCGCAACGCCCATATTTCCAGCGTCCAAATGCGTGAAGACAGGGGAACCCCTGCCCGTTTCCATCCGGATGGAATTGGAGTATGGGTGCCTTTTCTTGCAAGCTCATTGACTTTACAATTTTCAACGATTCCGCTGTGACCAGGCACCTAGTCATATTTAATATGGAATTAGCTTGATGCTTCTGCTAGTGAGGTCATGTATTCCTTGACTACCTTCGAGAATGCAATCGGCGAGCTCATAGCTTATAGACCATCTCTGGTATTGTAGTGAATGTACATTTCACTTAAAGAAACCGCACTTCGAAGAACTACAATGATCTGGTAGTCTGAAACAATAATTGATTAAGAGCCGCCGACAAAAGACTCCATCTGCGTCTTTTGGAAGAACAGATGCTGCTGAAATGCCACTAGGAGGTCCCTAGGCGCAGTGGCGGTTCCAGAGCTATCAGGGCTGCAGTTGAATTGAGAGATGATTTCGGAATGCCATTGTTTTGGACCCCTAATGCCTCCAGTTTCTTTAGCAAAGAGAAGAAGGTAGCAGAAACCCAAATAATTGTTTAAGGGCGAATACATTAAAAAACGAACGATGATGGCAAAATTGCGTGAATTAGTCTTCGAAGTCTTTTTGTATTTAGAGCCGAGACCAAAGCATTTGTTTCCGAGCAAACGAATATCCTATTCTCCAATGCCTGAATTGAAGCAGGATTAACCGCATAGACTTTAGACTTTACATATGCTCACAGGAGAAAGAGTAACGGTGTGATATCACACGATCCAAAACGTGACATTATCTGTCACCGAACTGTACTCTGAGTAAATCCATTGATTGATGTGATGTGTGGGAAGTGGTGCCGTCTTGATGAAACCAATGTCGCTGAGATCACGAACTCCCACCGGCCAACAAACCAAACCAACAGTAGGTTTTTCTGGATAAAATGGCAAACCTTGACTCTCTTCAGGTTGCTCTTCGTCCCAAATGCGCCAATTTTGTTTATTTACACACCCATTGAGCCAGAAATGGGCATCATCGCTGAACAAAATTTGGCTAGTAAGCTTCAGATCTTCTTGGAACTTTTCAAGAGCCCATAAAGCGAAGCGATGTCGCTTGAGAAGGTCGAGCGGATACAGTTTTACCATAAGTCGTAATTCAATTTAAGATCTCGACGTAAAATGCGCTAAGTCCGAGTTTCTGCGAACGGCGCTGAATTGACTCTCCACGGTCTTCGGGTACCCTTTCAGCTGCATGATTGTATTTCTCATGATTTTATAACAGAGGGAATAATGACTTCATGAAATTATGGAAAAATATGGCTTATTAAAACTAAGTGTCATAATCATCCACAATATTACTTCAACTTAGGGATGCACTGATTCCGCCTATTCCCACACAAGTATTATCACTGACTTTGACTGATTGTTATGCGTTGTTAAACAGACATCACATGTGACGTCGTCGCCATCCGTTTACTTAAAACATATTTATCTATTCATTCACTTTTCAAAAGTGTAACCGAAAACGCCGCGGCACATCATCAACAGGCCTCAATTGCAAAAATATTTGCATGGCGGCGTTGAACGTCACGTGAGCTTGAGTAAACAAAAACAAAAGCACACGCAGTCACATACACAAATCTACATATTATTAAATATATACACTCATATAAGTATTTGGCAACAAAACAACATGCACACAACACATTGTGCTTCAACTTTCACCCTCAAAGCGGTTGTTGCAGCACACTTTCGCTTGAGTGGTAGTTGTTGAGAATAAATATAAACAATGACGTAGTTGTTATTGTATTTTCTTACTGTCACTGTTATTGTGCCTTTTTGACGTTTGCACGTTTATAAATATTACTTTAATATGACAGCCACCAAGCACGTGTGCTGCACAAGTGCACATAAATGAGTGCACATATGAGTGTATGTGTGTGTATGTGGCAATGTGCTTATGCATGCGTGAGAGCGCGACAGTGGGTGTCCAAAATATAATTCATCATTTCTCTCACGCCACATGAGAATGAGCATAACACCTATGACCCTTGCGTTGACGGCCTGCAACACATCGTAATGTCATCACCAGCTATCATTATATCATCATCATCATTAACAGCGGTGAAATATCATCATGGTATGGCAGAGAGATGGCATAACAGTAAGCGGTCAGCTACGATTTGCAAACCTAGATGCTAAAGGCCTGTCGACAAAATAGACTTAATTCCACCTTACAAGAGCTATCACTCTAGCACTATCGTTTTTATATAACCTTCACAAAAACAGGATATTTCTTACAAGAACTTGATTTTGAGCGGGCAGTTCCATGTTAAATTTGGTATATATATCTCGTTAACGTTTTCAACACAGACTATTGTCAGTTCCGACAAATAAGCAGCTTCTCGGTGAGAAAAGTCTTAAACCTCGTTTGGTGTCGAACGGCTCGGAGGACCCTTCCTGATACTGACTGAGGTTTTGGTATAGCTCAACGTCAGTTTACACAGCCGTATTAGTTTTGCGTGGATACCAAATTTAGACATAGCACCATAAAAGCAGCTCATTTTCGTGCTGTCAAAAGCAGCTTTGAAAGCGACGAAGAGGTATTGTGTGGCGATCAATTTCTTAATCTTTCACACGATACGCTCGATGGAACCTTATATGCGATGTTGAGGTGGCTTATCCCACAGTACTTGGCACAGTGCTGTGGGGTCTTCCTCTTTGGACAGAGCACATCTTAATTCCAATCGTCAGGTTTGCTTTTATCCGACAATATTCTACAGAAGTCATGTTCACTATCATCATTCAGCAGGTTGGAGAAGTGTTCTTCCTTCCTTAATTTCAACACTCCGGTCTTGAAACCTTCTGTTAGTCGGCGTATCTTTTTCGAGTATTACCCCCGTCGGCCATATTGTCAAGCTTTTCGTACTCACGCATTTCGACCTCTTTTTTTGTCTGCGAATGCGTCTTGCTTCCCTTTTCGATTCTCGGTTGAGACTGAGGGCCTAATTTGCGTATATACAAAAAGAGCGGCAGCTAAATCGACTCAGCTTATCATGCTGATCATTTATCATTTATCCACATTTTCCGATGTATCGAAGTTGCGAACTTCGTAGTAAACATAATACGAGTATAGCCTAATCAGGATATAAACTTGCTCGTATAAAAACTTTTTCTTTAGTCTTATAAATGGATTTCGGGTTAAGTTACGTTAGATTGATTAGTAACGCAGGATCTGCTGGACCTTTGTGATTCCTACAACTCCTAGACAAGGATCACTAGACTCTAATAGAACGACGAAGTGATTTGAGGCTACCACAAATTTGCTGATTTAGGATATCAATCCCAATAACTTCGCCAGGTTCGCCCAAAGTGCGTATACCAAAGCTTTTCTCGATTGACAGTTGACAAGAAAGTGTATAGATTGTTCTACTTCGACTTCCTACATAAAGCTTTGTCTATTTGAATCGGGCATGATATGTAATCTCCGGCATCATATGAGTTTATTGGATAGAATCCCGACGATGGCGATGAGATGGACCTTGCCAAGGGAAGGTAGTTCAAAGGACATCCAGCGTTCCACTTTGAACCAAAACAATGTCGCAGCCGCCGAACTTTTAGTTAGTGAACAGCGCTTTCAAAATTCACGGGAGATGAGATCCATAGATCCAACCTTAGCGTGAAGTGGACAGCGGAGTACTGATTCGTTGTCAATCTGGCAAATTAGGATAATATTGTACTCTATCGTAGCTCTGCAATCCATCATCTTCCCTTTAGTTTTGATTCATCAGTGACAAAACTTGCGGCACCGCTTCTACCCTTCTATGCAAGCGATCACATGCCTAGTCTATCAAATTTTCTGTTATAGAAAGTTTCTTAGAAGTATCAATAGCATAACTCTTTACTATCGTTTATCACATCAGTTATTAAGAAGATGAAACAGGCTTTAGAATAATCTTCATTAAGAGCTCTTCCAAAGTCGTTACATACTTCTCATATAATATATTTTAACACAACTCATCTCAATTTGCATTTCAGAAGCTTTAGATTTAGTGCAATTAAATAGAGCCTCCACACCGCCAGCAATTGAAGTGCAACCAACGTCAACAGTTAACTATCAGTCTTATGAAAATCCCGACGCATACATCACGAACAGTTACAGTTATGCCAAGCAAGAGCTGCTCTACAACCCACATAGTAGACCACGCATATGGAGCTTGGCGAACACGGCTGCCGACGAGACTTCCCCGCTACAGCTCAGCACATTTAGCAACATGAATGCCATGCAACGCGATTGGACCCCCAACTATATGCCTTCACCCTATGCGTCTGCAGGAGCAAAAACCGCCGTAGTCGCAACGATTTCCATGCAACCCACTTCACCCGGACCAACCCTCTCCAACGGACCACAGCGGTACGGCGGACAATCGACTGCAGTGACGCCACCGCAAACGCCGCCAAACCAATTGCACACATTTGCTGGCGCTTTTAATCACGGCGGCGTTATGCATACGGTCAGCCGGGACATGATCGCCTACAATGCGGCAAGAAGTGAGGAGCTCCGCACTGCTGACGGCCTCTACTGTAAGGGTCAGAATTGTGCGTGATTGTGCGCCGAGTGTGGGGGATAGGTAAATTCGGTAGCATACTTTTGTAGATTTACATTTGAAATATTAAAATTGCTTTGTTTTCGATTAATTCACACATGCTTACCACGCTCTCAACAGGAGTTAAAGGTGAGTCGCACGCATTTGAAAATAGTTAATATTTTTTGTAGCTGTAGCTTTGCATTGTAGTCGTAAAGTGTTTAAATTATACAAACTTAATGGCCTGCAAGTAATTTTTGATTTTGATTTTTTTGTTTTGGTGCTATTCACCCATTTGCTTAACCCTTCTAAGCCATCAGGCAATTAGTTTGTGCGCAAAATCAATTAAACTGATTCGCCGCAGATAATTGCCAGAGAAATTAGTCGCTTCATTAATTGCGAAGAGGCAGCAGAGCCAGCTGAAAACGCCCGCTGCTGACAATGTTCTAGAAGAGTGGATGGATGCGCACTTAGGGGTTGGTGGCTCAATCGCCAGAATCATCACTCAATCGCTCAGCCAAACTTCAGTCGGAGTGTCAGTCAGTCAGTCAATTATTTAACAGCCGCTTTTTAACACTGTTAACCCCTTAATGTCTGACCAACCCCCACCCTTATCCGCTGCAGTCTTACTCACTTCGCAGCAACACCCACGAGTGAAGTCATCTAGAAAATTAAATGAAATAATTAAATCTCAATCAGAATCCATTAAGCTTAACTGAACGCCGACAGTCGAAGTAGCATCATTGGCGCTACGAGCGTCTGTCAAAACCTCGGCATAAACCAAGCGTCCACATCGCCACAGCAAAAATGTTGCAGTATTCCCCAGTGTAGCACTTAGCTCAGCCGTTGCGTCGTACTTATCCGGCCAGTTATTTATATGTGCGTAGATCGTAGATGAGGGTGCCGTTGGATATGTATCTCTTAGCCTTTGTGTGGCGTGTGGCAACTAATCTACTCGCAGGCCAGGCACTTCCTTCCTTCCTTCTTTACCTCAGTCCATACTGCGATTTCGCACCACCAGTCAAGAAAAGCAAAGCTTGCAGCAAAGTGCCAGCTAGTTTTATTTGGAAGATGGCTTGCTGTGGCGCACAGCGAGGGGTTAATTCGTTGCGGCTCACGCAATTTTAATGCCTGCTTAAGTAGTTAACCACATTGGCTGGCAAAGCAGGCCGGGAGCGAGAGTAAACTGAATTATGCACACGCTTTGAATTTATAGCGATTATAGATTTACTGTCTGCGCTGAGAAAAACGAACAAATATGCTCGTTTATATGGGAGTTTGGTTCAAGAAGTGATACAATTTCGAGTAGATTTAGTTGAGCTAAGGCTAGTATAGTACATTTATTTAGGGATGCAACATTTTAAAACTTTTAACTGACCTTTGGTGTACTAGTTAATACTTTATCTTTGGAAAAATGGCGATTTAATTCTCGACTTCAGCTCTCACGAGCTTTTTACACTTGGCGCAGCAAGGTGCCAAATCCTTTAATCCGTGTGAAAAATACGCCTTCTAGAGGTCTGAAAAGTACATAGGTCTCCGCGGCGATAACATTCTCATTCTACTCAAATTTCTGTCCAACGTGGGATCTTTCGTAAATTCGGTCAATTTGGCCGTAGCTACCGCGGATTAGAGATTTCAACTGCAGTCAGGTCCATCTTTACCTGGTCTTTCCAATCGACATGACTTTGCCAGCGTAGCCGCTGTTTCTTTATTCGCTGAATGATGTCAATGTAGTCATATATCTGGTGCAGCTCATCGTTTCATCGACTACGGTATTTGCCGTTGCCAATGCGCAAAGGAGCATAAGTCTTCCACAGAACCTTTTTCTCGAAACTTCGTAACGCCGTCTCATCAGGTGTTGTCATGCCTCTGCAGATCGGGAATGATGAGTGCCTTGTAGAGTTTGGTCTTGGATTTCGAGGCTAACATTGTTGTTGGTGTTAATACTGGTTCCAAGATAGACGAAATTATCTACGACCTCTAAGTTATGACTGTCAACAGTGACGTGGGAGTCAAGTTGCGAGTGCGACGACTATTTGTTTGATGACAGGCTATATTTCGTCTTGCCCTCGTTCAATGCCAGACCCATTTGCTTCACTTTCTTATCCATTCGGGAAAAAACATAATGATGTCAATATCATTTTCGTACGCCAGAAGCTGTACACTCTTATAGAGGATGGTCACTTCACTATTTAGTCTTGCAGCTCGAATTATTTTCTCCAGGAGTGGATTGAAGAAGTCGCCCGATATCGTGACCGAGCTTTTGGTATTATTCAACGTCAGTTTACACAGTCGTATTAGTTTTTAGACGTGCTGTCAAAAGCAGCCGTGAATTAGACGAAGAGGTGGTGTGTGTCGATCCTCTTTTCACGAGTCTTTTCCAGGAGCATTAACGATGTTTAGGCATAAGATCTGGTACATAAGATCTGGTCCCATGGTAGTTGTTGCAGATTGTGGAGTCTCCTTCCTTGTGGATTAGGCAGAGCACACTTAAATTCCAATCGTTGGGCATGCTTTTTTCCGATCATAGAGCTGATGCAAGCTCCTTATCTGTCCTCGCCGCCGAATAATTGCTATTAGAACTGGATAGACCTTACCTCCTCGAGCTATTCGTTCCTATCAACGGACAGTACTTCTTTTTAAGTATGGTTAAAGAGCAGATAAAAGGTACGATAGAGTAAAAAATTCAGATTTTTACCAGAAAACTGTGGATTCGACCAAAATTTTTCGGCCTAACATATAACTGCATAAGATTATGGCAATCAACTAACTAATATTAAAATGAGATACCTTAACAATAAAACTCATCTTTCAAAATTTTCAATGCGAGCAAGATAAATTCGAAATCCAAATTCGTAACACCAACGCTCATACAACTCCTCACAGCTGGCGGAAGTAGCAAGGATAGTGAAGGGTTGCAAAGACAATCCACTCGATCCAAGGCAAGCTGTAGCTGCAAACATATAGTATAGGAATTATGTAAGTATATTTTATGTGCAGCGGCGCTGAGCTTTTGAAAATTTATTATGCGCAAAGCAATCATTTATCAGCGGCGCAGCATCTTTCATAATCAGGATGCCAAAAATGAGGCCGCACACAATATGCAAATGACTCACTAGCAGTGCCACCACCAACGCATGTGTACATGTGGCATGCACGGAACGGCGCTGCTTGCAATGCGGCACAAAAGTGGCAGCGGTAATTTTTGAATTTATCACCGAACTCACAAACTCCTTACTTTTCGGTTAAGTTTGACAAAGGCACGTACTCGCCTACATACACACATGTGAGTGCAGCGCTCGTTGCTTGCCACATACGCGTATGTGAACGTGTGTTCGGCGCACACCTACAAAAGCTGCAGCATACCGGCGATGCCACTTCCTTTTGTCTTTGCAATTGCTGCCGCCACAGCTTGGCTTTAATGCCTTCGACGCTGCTTTTGTTGTTATGTTTCTTTTGTTGTACGTGTGTTGTTGCCAACGGTGTCTCTTTATTGTCTTTTCGGTGTGTTGCAACACCAGACAAAAGGTCGACACATACCGAACGACCGACTTAATTAATTTATGCGCTTACGGCAAACCACCCGCCACCCGTCAAACGCTACACGTTTTGGACCAACACCGCCGCCACCACCAGCCGTAAAGTGTCCGCCGCCTTCCCCTATGCTAGCGTGAACTTTTCAATAGCGCAGGCAGCCAAATAAACCAACGACTGGTCATACCACAAACATGCCAAGTCTGGTGCATGGGAAAGACTTTTAAGGGACTGAGGCAGAAGTTGGTCCGTTTTTTTTTTTGTTTTCTTCGTTTGAAGTTCGGAATTGGAGGCCTTCATTCATTTCGAAAACGCGCCTAATTTTAAAATTAATGAGCAGCATTTTAATGGGCGATGCGTCGCGATAGCAAACACACACGCACGTATTTGTATATTGGTCGGGCGTATTGCCTGATTGCCTGCCAGTGAACCCTTCGGAATTGTCAAAGTAAATCACGTGTTTATTGGCACTTACGACACCAAAACTAAACAAAGAATGGCAGGAAGACATGTGATGAGTGGGACCACGACGATGCGCCACAAAGTGCTCAAGCAAGCACACACTCGCACACATACGCACACATGTTTGTGCACATGCGCACTAGCGCGTCCAACTGGTTGCAGACGTTGGCGCACAAATATTGAACTGTGCGACAAATGAACATTGAAAGGCAGCAGGAATGCGAGTGGGTCATCATTAATTACACGGACGGACACTCGTATACTCGCATACTCGCATACAGACAGACAGTTAGACAGTTGGATTTGTGTAGGACCGTATAGTTGAAGTTGGCCTTACGTTGTTGCGTCTTTAAAGTGGATAGATGTGAAGTCGCTTGACTGAGTGACCGTTGAGTTGCCGCCGGTTTGGCTGCGCGGGCTTGTTACTATTTCAGCTCGCCAAGCCAGACTTTTCGACTGTTATAAATAACTTACAGTGGTGGCATGAATAAGTGATGCACCAACGACAGTTAATTTCACTATTGAGTAAGAACTAGTTTATGTTTGGTTAGGTTAGATGGTTGATCTAGAGATCGCACGTGGATTGCTATAAGTAGTCTTTTATGAATCCATAGAAAGAAGAACTCCTTCGTTCAAACTTATAAATTAGCAAAAAAACCTAGTGACCAATACAAATTTACAGGTGTTTATTCCCGCCAGCTCGGGCCAAGTGTTTAAGCCTTGATCTCCCAAAAGCGGGACAGTCAAGAAGGCAGTGTTGAATTGTTTCCACCTCGTTATGGAAGAAGCAGTTTCTGCAGATGGCGTCTGGTAAGATTCCCAGCCTTACAGCATGGACGTCAATAGGCAATGGCTTGTTAAAATCCGCACAACTAAGGATAGGCTGGCATTAATGAGGGCGAAGAGATCACTATATCTCTTGCGATCGCGAATAGGAACCCAAAACAAAACCAAGTTCCCGCAAATGTCAGCTATCTAGCACTTAGTAGAGAATACGGGAGCACCGATTCGCTGCCATTCTACTGATAGCGGTTCTAAGGTGCCTTTCCTTGCTGGCTCATAAACTTTACAATTGCCTTCGATTCCACTGTGCCATGGCACCCATACCAGTCTTATCACAAAGAGACTCGATAATATTGATAACGAAGTTAGGCACTCCTTGACCAACCCTGAACGCGCTGTTAACGAATTCAAGGCTAGGATCGCCACCCTGCTATCTGATTGGATGGTCACTTCTCTGAAGGTGGCCACACTCGGGAGCAGTAAATCTACTGGTACCTTAATGACTGCAACCTCAGCTTGGAAAACACTGCAATGGTCAGGAATTCTAAGCTGGAGTTGATAGAGAGCTCCTGACAGTAAACCCCTCCAACAACCTTCCCACCAAGATCTGACCCCTCCGTAAAGAAGCTCACTGCCCCTTTCTTCCAACTGCTTCTTTCCACCCACAGCTCCTTCGCCGGTAAATGAGCAGAGAAGGAGGCGCTAGAGTTCGGTTTCTTAGGCCCTATTGATCTTCCAGAAGGGTTTTCAATATTCCTTCCGATAATCCAACGATGCCAGTAAGATCTCTGACTGTAATTCATCGTTAACGCGTTCTCGACCCTTTTGAATAATTTGTATCAATCAAAAACACTTGTTCCCGACAAACAATTATCACCGAAGGTCTTTTCCAACAATCTGAATATTTCGGCATGAGAAAAAGTGATGATTATTTTGGTGTGACATTTGGCACAGATATCTAGCCTTCAAAATAGCGCTGGCTTGATTGTAATTATATCACTTCATCTATTTGCTTAACTAATTGATATGGGTTGAAAGTCATAAATCTTAAGGATTATAGACTTTGAGCTTAAAGCTTAAGTTTTTTGTATCTTATACCGGTATATTCAGCATTATAAAGTCGGTCTTTGTTCGTACAAAATATAACTTAAAAAGATTAATTTCTATGGCTTCCATGTCTTTCGAGCTTTGGAGCGATAATTTCGGACGATAAAATCTTTTCTTGACCAACAGTTTCGTTTTATTTTCTATAAAAGTGATGTTTTTATTGCCAGAGATTAACGTTTCTCGTAGGGTGAAAATAATTTGAAGGAAAGGTTTTGATATCTGTAACCCTGAACAGTGTATATCAAGTTTGCTACGATGTTTGCAACTACCAAAAGGAAACGACGGAGATCCTTGGTCAGCATTACGAGCTGAGTCGATTGAGCTAGTTCGTCTGTCTGTTTGTCCATCTGTAAAGACCCGAACTTGTCAATGAGTTTTTGAGATATCGGCCTGATATTTTGTACACACCTTTTCTCATCAAGAAGCCTCTAATTTGTCGGAAGCGCCGATATCAAACCAGTATGGCATATGTATAGCTGCCATACGAACTGAACGACCGGAATCAAGTGCTTGTATGGAAAGTTTTTTTTTTCATTTGAAAAGAAATTATTCAAATCAGACTACTATAGTATATAGCTGGCATAAAAACTGAGCGATCTAACTCAAATCCCTGTAAGGGAATTTATTCACAATTTTTGCGTGCTCCTTTCTTGTAAAAAAAATTTACTTGTAAAAGCAACAAGAAAATTAGCGAGTTGAATTCAATACCAGAGAATATGTGAACACCTCATTAAAGTGTTATGAATGCTTAGAAGTTTTATTTTACAGATTTTGGATCAGTTTTAACACGAATCGAAAAAGTCTAATTAAGACTGCCTTAAATGTGCAAATATTGCATGTCATTAAACCAATATTTATAGCCGTCACTGTACTCCCTTCAAGCGTATATGACATAACCATAGAGCCCCCAAAGCCGCAGGCATATCCAAAAGCATTTTAGTAGATGAGTGCATTTAAGGTTTGACCGGAAACTTCTTATCTCAGTGAAAATCTTGGATGCCTGAAGCTGCAGCACTTCAGATGCTCAGCAAAATAAAATCAAATAAATAAATACAAGAACAGCAAGCACAGCCGCAGGTACAATTTGGACGCAGATTGCAGGGCGCACTGCGCTCAGGTGCCGTTCATTCATTCATTTATTCAATCGCTCATTTATTTATTTATTTTCATTGCTGGATTTGGACGCAACGCTTTTCCTTACTTCACTTTACTTTACTTCAGCGTATAATATGTGCAAGTGCATATGTGAGGATGTCTATATATATGAATAAAAATATATATTTGTGTGTGTATGTGTGCTGTATGCATATGTAAATGCTGTGGCATATTCAAATCGTGCTGTAAATTAACACACACTTCTACAACTGGATGTGTATGCACGTAAATTTTGGTTCAAGGGCGCTACATCCACTGTGTACACACATTCATATGCATTTATCTACATAAAGAGTACTATGTTTTAAAGCCGGCTAACTGCTTTTAATTGAAATCAAGTAATATAATTCGAATTCCAACTCTTTTGGAAACGATTTTCCTGGAAAAAGGTGCTCGCAGTCAATCAAGAGATTTTTGTTCTTGATTGCGCCGCTTTTGAGATTTTTATGTGCTAAGTTCCACATTTTGGTTTCGAATTTTATCAACCGCATCTCAGTTAGCTATTTAGTTGTGTATGTGTGTATTTTATTATCAGTTTGGTTGCATGCAGACAGTGTGGCAGCTGAATCGTTGAACCATTGATTACGGGCAACAGGTTGGCTTTTAGATGTGTGTGCCTACAGACATATACATTTAGATTCCTCTATATCCAACAAATTTTTAATTAGTAAAGTCATTTCAAATTAAAGCGTTCGTACAAATTATTGCTGAGTTTTGTAATTATTTATTTTTTTTTTTCAAATGGTTTCGTTAATTTTTTAAACCTTTCCACTTCGTATGCATGAATGTTCTTGAGTACTTTTGTATGCGTACCTACATATATCTTTATAATGTTGTCATTTAAATAATTTCTTTATCTCTTCCCCACCGCACACACACAGGACCTGCAGCTCATGGGTTTAGTATATTTGTTATAAATTTCAGCAACTTCAAAGTGTAGCAACTCACACTCACACTCGTGTTTTTCTCTTGCAGATCTCTATCAACATCCTCAACAGTATTCGCGGAATCTCTTCTATGGCAGTAATAATAATGACAGCAGTCATAGTTTGCATGCGCATTTTCCACAACTACAACAGCAACAGCTACAGCAACATTCGCAACATCTGCAGCAACATTCGGCGCTGTCGGCACTATCGCAACATGTTGCTGAGAGCGCCATTTGGCAGCAACATCACTCGCAGACACATCCAACGCATTTGCAGCAATAATAAATGTTGCTTTTCGTGTGCATATGCGTGTGTGTGTATATATACATAGATAAATTATAATTAAATTACAGTGGGCAATTGTGCAAATGAACCAAATACTTCAATTTTTATAAAACAAAAAATATATAGCAAAGGTTATTAAATTCTAAAATAATTTATATAAACAATAAATTCCAAAATATTTAATAAGAAATTGCAATGAAATATGGCTTTCTTCGCAGTTTCATATAAAAAGTTGCGCAGTCTATATTGTTATGTCTAAAATTATATAATAACAACTAAGCATACAAAGTGCAGTACTAGACATATGTACATACATACATAAATATGTATGTATGAAAATAAAATGTAAAAATTCAAATTTAGATTTTTAGTATTACAAATATAGTATATCTAAGCCATACTTATTCTTATTTATATGACTGTAAATGCGTACTTGTTTATTGTAATATTTGTTATATATGTATATTTATATATTTATCTACTGTGTTTATGCTTAAATTGCAACAAAAGTATTCTTTGAAAGATGTTAAATCTTGCAAATTATAAGAAATTAATTAAATAATGATTTTAGTGCAACTAAGAGACACAAAAACTAATAAAATGTTAATATATTTCCATTACTACAATGCTTTAGTACTAAACGACTTTTCACGTAACTAGCAAATGATATTATTTACTTAATGTTCTAAATATTGCTTGTTCAGGTATATTCATATGAACAATGCATGCAACTAAGGAATTTATGCATTTATTATGAATTTATAATTTGTATTACTACTAAATTAATATTTGGCATACAATTTTTGTTTGAGAGCAACTCTTATTTCAGAATTCATTTCGAACTTGCATACAATGCAGATTTTTTTTTTTGTTTTGCAACATGGTAGTCGAAAAAGTCTTTTCGTATTTCTAATCAAACTTCCACTATTTTTTTTAATACATAATAATAAATAAATAAAAAATATGTACCATTTTGGTCGATCACTTTTTGCCATCATTCCGCTAGAGACATTATTTCATCAGTGTAAATCGAAATTTCGAAATTTCCAGAACGGAAACGTGCAAACCATTGTTGTGCTACACGAACTGCTACAGCATCGTCTCCGTAAACTTCACAAATTTCATTGGTTGCTTCGCATTCTTCCCTTTTTTATACAAAATATAGCGAATATTTTCATTGTTTTCATTAATTTTTGAACAGCTGTAACTTTCTTCAACTTCCCCGAATTAAATTTTTTTTGGTTAAATGTTGCTTAAAATCTCACCTTTCCAGCACTATATGGTTTGACACAATGTGTTTGGTAACACCGGAGATATACGACTGCAACGACATCTATTGACAATACGAAAAGACATTTTCATACCCATATATACATAGTTATTTTTACCCAACAGATTCTATACCATTGTCACTATGAGATAAGAATTATGTACAGTGCCTCACAGCTTATTTCGTGCAGCTATAAACTTAAACAAAAATATTCAACTGCAGAATTTTTATAAAAGTATTTTTTTGTTTGAACAATAATCTATTTAGAGTTTGTATTACTTATTACTGTAGTAAAAATCCTATGTAAATGAAAAAGTAAGGTCACATCTTATTTCCTGCACAGCCATCAGCTTAAGAAAAAAACTTTTATAAAACTGTTTGTTGTACCGTATGACCTCCCTTCTGTTTAATTATGTCTTTAGTACGGTTTTCCATCGAGTAACAACTTTTTGCATAATTTCCCGGGGGATCTTATCCCATTCCTCGACTAACGCAGTTTTTACACAAAATTTTTAATGACGTTTAAGTCAGAAGACTGTGGAGGTGGATTCATGAGGAGTCTACAGTTCCAAATCCAAAATGGTGTATTTGAACTCATCGGCGAAAATGACAACTTCCAGAATGAATTTAGCATCATCACATGGTCCTGACTAAATTTTAGCCTTGTATGTTTTTCTTCGAAATAAATGGCTTTTTGCAAGCTATTTGACAACTGATGTCATGTTCGCACATCACATGACGGTTTTGGCACATCATACCTTACCCACTCCATTCTCAATCTCCACCACCAATTTCGAAGTCGATATTTTCTGATTTTTCTTACCTTTCCGAACGATTGTCTTCTTGTTAACATTTGTGAAAATATTATTTGGCGCATTTCTTCCTCTATCCACTCGATTTTCGCGTACAAAACGCTGTATGATATATTGAACTATACTAGAACTCAGTCCTACCATCTCAGCTGTTTTACACTGGATTTGTCCTCTTTTAAAAATATTTAAAACTTTTTCTACGCTTGTCCACGGATCCATCTTTAAAAATATTTTTTTTTTTTTTGGTTTTCGATGCTCGATTAAGAAAAACATAAATAGCTCAAAGAATACAAATAGAATTAGATGCATGTGTTCTCACAGAATTACTATTAAAAATAGCTGCACGAAATAAGCTGTGAGCTCTTTTTTCTCAGAAATACATTTTAGGCGCATTTGCTATGGGAAACTATATTTTTTGGACATTAAATATAACGAATTTGATTTTACAAATATGTAGCAAAAATTTGGGGTTAACATTGTTTTGATTCCATGGTTGGTTCTTTCTTTATAAGACTCAAAAATTTTATTTCGCAGCATATTATATTACTTATATTTTGTCTGAGCAAAATATCTATTTAGTCATCAATTTCTATTTTGTCCCTTCAAAGTAGCTCCCCTCAGATATAACATACTTGATGCGTCACCATCTATGACCCTTTTAAGAAAATCTGAATCGCTATTGGCGTTATTCCACAATTCCAGAGCGATACTCATGCGATTCAGCAATTTTGCCAAAACTTCACTGCCACATGCTTCGTGCAAATATTTTCCGAAAAATTGCACGGCCGACATCTTCAGTAACTTCTCCAATAGTGATTCGATGTTTCTCCATAGCAATTTTTCTCACTTTCTCAACATTTTCATCGGTTGTTGACGTTGATTCACATCTTGTCGACCTTCTTTAAAAATTGTGTACCACTAAATAAGTATATAGCTGAAACTGTGAATATATGGTCGATATGAGTGTACCAACATAACAAAATAAAACAACTAAGGAAGGGCTAAGTTCAGATGCAACCAAACATTTTACACTCTTGCAACTTGCAAGAATTAATGCAAGGGACATACCTTAATATGTTAAACGACAACTAAAGGATCGGAATCTAAGAAATTATAGATAATTCATACACTGACCGTCATATTCGACATACGGTTTGTTAGTAAAATAAAATTCATTATATGTAGTATATTTGGTTGGAGTAGTATTTACTCAATTGTGTCTATTTTTGCCAAAACCACATACTGTTCATGTCACATACTTAAAAATTGTTCTCTGGATTTCATAAAGTACCTCACATATAATCACCAATTAAATGAAGTACAGTCAGATGAATGTTCGAAAATGCCGATGCTAGTTATATGGGGGTAAGGTCAAGGCTAGGCCCAATGTTATCCATTTTAGGCATAGAGATACACTGTTATGATTAAAGCACGCTCCCTCATTTCCAATGGGATAACTCACATATTGACCGATATTTGCAGCATAAAGTCACTTGGAAGTTCGAAAATCGTTATATTAAGTAAATGAGGGCTCGGGGAAGTATTGTCTCGATTCAAGCCATTTTTGATACAGGGAGCTACCATTATCAAGAAAAGATGCTCTCTAAATTTCGATTGTATATCACATATATACGTAGCTTTCGAAATTTGAAAATTCACCTAATTTTTGAACATACTTCGTACATAAATAAATATGTTTGCGTTAAAAACTTAAACTTAACATATAAACGGAATTTTATAACACAGCATCTACTGAACCGCTTAAACCAAATTTGGTACAAAATTTAGCGAGTATCACTCTTGCTGCAGTTTGTCCTTAAAAAAATAAAATTTTTGATTGTACAATGATAAGCTAAAATAATAGCAAAATTGGTGTAATTAAACTAGACAAATCTGATATACCTGATATGCCTCCCCAGCTCTTTCCTTCAAAAGGGGCGAAAACCATTCAAATCTTTCCTTAGACCAATTATTGTGAATGTATTGCTTTTCGCAACTTACTTCAACTTTATGTCGCAAATATTAGTCAAAATTTGAGATTTTTAATGACAATTAAAAAATATTTATTTCCACTTTGCTTTGTGCATTGGGATTTCTTTTGACTCTGCCGAATTTAAGTTGAATATTTTCAATATGAAATAAGATATCTAGGAACATAGTGAGTCTAGGAACACATAAATTTATATCAGTTAATATGATGCCATAAACATGCACATTTGATTCGTAAAATATTATTCTTAAAGAAAGATGATTTCACATGCAACATTTTGAGACTCTTGCAACACGTTGCTCAATATTTCAAAATGTTTCTCGCGCCTATAATACTTACGATTCAAGTTATAAGTCAATATATCGTTTCATCCAAAATTTGTTTTTTCTTCATGTTTTAACATAATATACTGTGCTGAATTTGACACAAATCTCTCATTTAAGTTAAATAAATGTATTATTTTCCAACCGCCACAAAATATAACTATTGAGACTGAAATTTTTTTATACAAATTAAGCTTTAAAAGTCCGAAATTCAGTTAAAAGAAACATCCGTCAAGATGAAAATGAATCCAAAAAAGAATCTTGTTATCAAATCAATTGTTACTTCATTTCGAACACAATATTTTGAGCGAAATTCAAGGCCCATTTAAAATATTATCAAATTCGTAACCTTGGCATTTAATGTCTATAAACTTAATGCGATATTCTGTAAACTTGCACTAAACGTACTTTAAAATAAAGTTGCGAAACATTTCCGATTTGAAAAATAGTTGATAGTTGAGCAATCCCTTGTTATTCGTGGTCATTGTGCTCGAAAATATATACCAAGTAATATATTTGATAGGAAGTATTCAGAATAGTTGAATAAATTGTATTAGAGATGCCAAAATCAATCAAGTTTTCTTATTGTAAGTAAAAATATTTCACGAGTTTGCCTTTAATAACAATTAAATGTTCTATTATTTAATAAATATTTGTCAAAACCAGGTAAAATTTCTGAATAGATATGTTAGTCATACACAATAACTATATATTATTATCAATGAAAGTTTTTAATGTTAATGATCACAAAATGTTTGAATTATGGCAAACATTCATTCACACATACACCATTCATTTCTGTGGTAGTGTGTGTTTTCATTAAACGATCGTATGGTTTTCGAGCAAAACTATTGCATACATTTAGGCACACACTTTTGAAACAGAATTGGTGTAATATATGCTTCATTACTTGATTGCATGCTTTTAGGCGTTCTTTAGCAAACCATTGAAAATGTTATTATCTAATAAGACTAAAGAATTTCCGTTGATACTCTTTCTGCATGCAATGAAAAAACTCATCTATAAAATCTTTTATTTGTATAATAGATATCTGTGGATTTGTACAATCAATTCGAATTTAAACTATTTAACTTTTCAGTTATAATTTCCACTCATTAACAAATACACAAAAGAAAACATTTCTGCAAATTAGTAATAATATTTTCCGAATGAGCGTCATATATGCATACAATCAAATATATATGTACATACATATATACATATATGATTTTTAAGATTTTATACTCATAGTACTCTATTTAAAGAAGAATTTTCTTGATATAAGTATGTTTATATAGAAAAGAAAGTACGATGATTCAATTTGTTTTAATGAGGCAAGGCACTTTTATATACATACATACATCTGTATCTGCACGAGAACAAAAAGTCTATGTAGTTATTTGCAGCTCATATACATATATAGTACATACAGTTAAGTGAAAAGTAATAAGGACAGTGGTCTGCAGTTAATGAAATTAATGTTTATCTAGAAATGTCGGCGAACCAACGGCAATCGACTAATCAAATTAATTGAGAACAAACTAAAAATATTTGTATTTTATTTGCATTTCCCTTCAAATTTGCGATTTGAACATGTGAAAAATAATAAGGACACTTCATAGCTTACTATAAAAAATACTATATTAAATCAAAAAAGTAACTAGTTCTCATTCAATTGTGATAGTATAAATTTCTAAGGAGTTTAATATTTTGTTGAAAATCCATGGTTGTTTAAAACTGATCGTACCACTTCGGCATAGAGTCAACAAGGTTTTGGCAGATGGAAACTGGAATTGCATTCCATGTAGTTTGAATAAGTTGCCAAAGCTCTTCATTATTACTTAGGCACTTTGCTCTTAAGGACGCTTTCACTGTATTCCACAAATATTCAATGGGGTTTATATTCTTTATTATTATTATTATATTATTGACCCTAAACCACTCTTTTGTACACTTAGCGGTGTGTTCAGGCTCGTTTCCTGCATAAATATCCACCATAGTGACATATTATCTTCAGTATACTGTAGCAAACATTCTTGTAGTATTGCAACGTAATCGGTTGCCTTCATAGTCCCCTGTACCCAATGCAGCGGCCCAAACGTAAGACTTTCTTGCCCATTCTTGTTTGCCAACATATGCACTTTTTTTGGGCTTCGGTACTTCAGATTTTCTTTTATAAGTAATTTGCGTATAGTTAATGAGTCAATATCAATATTCAAAGCAAATTTTATAAGTTTTGACGAAATAAATGGATTTTTCTTAACACAGCGACAATATTTTTTTTAACAGACAATGTTATTTTTGACTTCCTGCCGCTTGTTTTAATCTGGAGAACACACTTTACTGCTTGTTCAACCAGTGTTTTTCACTAAATATTTAATATGTTCTCGAGTTTTCGGTTCGCAGTGCTTACCCTTTCCCATATCTATTCAATAAAAATAAAAATCAGGTTTTAATTGATTGATATTAAAACTGAAAGTATTATTCTTGCCTTGTCTCTGCAAAATAACACGTTTTAATAAAACCATTTTCGTTATTGTTTTTAAATATTACGCTGTCCTTATTAAATCGCACAACTGCTTGCGAACTTTGTTAGGAACAAAATAGCTCTTTATGAAATGTGTGCATTTATCTAAAGGAATATGTTTTTATAAATAAGGTTTTATAAAAAATGCCGTTAACTGGCGGAAATTTTCAGGACTTACTACAATTTTATTCTTGTTGTGTTTTTACTACTTTTTTTATAGTGGTCGGCATCAAAAGGCGGGTCTCTTATCCGAAACTGTTTTGTGCATTTCATTTTGGCACAACCCTGGGGAGGGATGTCGTGAGCTGCTAGAGCCATCCCTACACCAGCCGCTCTCTCCACCAGATAAAGTCTGAGGGTATGTTCTATTTTATTCCGGTTCAAGTGGAGAATTTCCATAGCCAAGGGTTATAGTCTCCACCTTTGCAGCTTTACGAAAATAAATACCAACTCGGAGAACCTGCAATAAGCAATTAGAGAATATTGAACATATATGTATACTTCTACATACTTATGTATCCCTGTCCATATTATTTTTCACATAACTGTATATTACCATGAAAGCTTATCGTAGTCGTTTAAAAATAACACTTTCCTGACTAAGGAAGAGCTACTTTCAGATATAACCGAACATTTCAAACTACTATTTAAATTTACAAGGAATAAAACCAGTGAAGTCCCTTCAGGCACACAAGGGCAGTTAGTTATATAGGGTCTAGAGCGAGTTTTCACCCGTTTTTATTCATTCCAAGCACAAATATGCACCGCTCATGATTTATTTTTCTTGCTTGGCTATACCCACTTTTCAAAACTTTTTGCCCACTGATGCCCCTTGCCACCGCGATCTTCTGCGCCAAATTATAATTCTATATCTTATTTTAGTGCTTATTTATGATACTTTATACGTTTTCAGTTACTGGCGGACTCGTTTTTTTTTTTTGCCAAGGAGCGCGCATACGGATGGATGGACAGACAGACAGTCACCCGGATTTCATTTAGTCTCGTCATCCTGATTATTTATATAGTATGCATATGTATATAAACCTACATCTATCTCGCCTAGTTTTACGTGAAACGTAAAACCGTTAATTGAGCAAAACAAAATGCTGATCCATTTTTAGGTACCCTTACTTTTTTGAAGAAAAATACAGAAACTTCAAATTTAGTGGGAAATGTTTATTATCATTCGAAAGAACATTCTTTGGCATTTATTTTTTGAAGATTATCTCTTTCAAATGTTGGCCGCGGCTACGTCTCAGATTTTCCATTCATTGTGTCCAATTTTCGTTAACTCGTTCGGAAATTTCAACTGGCAACTGGCGAATGACACGCGTGATGTTTAGCTCCATGGCCTGAATTGAAGTGGGATTGTCCGCATAGACTTTAGACTTCACATATCCCCACCGGAAAAAGTCTAACGGTGGAGAAAATGGGCTACTTCTAAATTTCCTCAGGAAGCTCTTCGTCCCAAATTTGACAATTTTGCTTGTTTACATACCCATTGAGCCAGAAATGGGCTTCATCGATGAACAAAATTTCGCTCTAAAACGTAGGATCTTCTTGGAACTTTTCAAGAGTTCATAGAGCGAAGTAATATCGCTTGAGAAGGTCGAGCGGCTTCAGTTCTTGCACAAGCTGGAACGCTTTCTAATTAAGATCTCTCCACGATCTTCGTGTATACTCTCAGCTAGATGGGTCTCAAGATGAGTGATGGTGTTGCGAATAGTCCACTCAGTAGGTCGATCTCAATATACTCGAAA
Source organism: Bactrocera tryoni (assembly GCF_016617805.1). NCBI lineage: Eukaryota > Metazoa > Arthropoda > Insecta > Diptera > Tephritidae > Bactrocera > Bactrocera tryoni. The sequence goes on along the minus strand of NC_052503.1, from coordinate 34,011,196 downwards.
TAACGGTAAATAAATATACTCGAAATAACGGTAAAAAAAATATTTCGTATACTAGTGTCTTACTAGTAGATCCAGCGCTTCTAAGCAGTTTCATTTCTCAACGATTAAATTATTGTTATTTTATAACTTAAGTACCAGATTTGGATCGGTACATCAAAATAAAGATATGTTGGCAACAGTAATTTTTTAAAGTCGTACATGAGTATTCTCTACATAAGTATATGTCTTCCTTAAAAATAGTTGAATTCATACACAAGGATTATGCAAATCACCCTAATTGCTCGCTGACTTTAGTATACGGGGCTACGTGGTATCAAAGATGATACAGTTCCATATACATATGTATATTGAAAAATATATGTACAAACGAAATGTAGTCTCAGAAGAACCGCGAAAAACAATAGCGAATTCGATTGCCCGATCGTGCGCACGCGTTGTCATAATCCTTTTGTTGCAATCATAAAACAATAACAATTACAACAGCGACACAATAATGAGAAAAAAAATATATGGCAACATTGCTCTTTAATAAACTGCAAAATGAGTCACATTTGCTAGAGAAGAGGCTCTTGGTAGTCCAGAGCGGGCGCAGCGCCTCATATGCAACTCTGGCTCTGCTGACCTGCACCTACCTCAGCAACGTTTTTGGGGATGTATGGAAATACATGTGTCCGCTTGTGACTGGCGCCACCTGTCATGCCACGAACACACTCCACTTACTGATCGCAGCGCTGTTTGGCTGTTTGTACTTTTGCACGATCGTGCAACATGAATTGTACAATTGTTTAATATGCTGGCTGGCGGATTCGGCGAGCTTCTGGTGGCCAAAGCGCACAGTGGCCGTTAGGCACTAGCAATATCACTAGCGCTAACAAAGTGCGCAGCAAAGAGAGTAACTATAATTCGCTGACTGGCTGTGTCCATCCTGTGTGGTCGTCGATCGCCAGCGTGTTCCCAGAGCGTAGCAACAAAGCAGCGGAAGAGCAGGGGCTGGGCAACAATGTGAACAACAATGAAGTCATGTCTTCTGCAATGTAAACAGCTAAAACAAATAACAAATATGTAACGAAGAGAGAATTTTTGAACGAATTGTTTTTGCTTACTTTTACAAAAAATACGTTTTCCAAGATATTTGGAAGATATTTGGGTCTAGTTAGTGAATAGCACAAAGCATATCATACAATTATAAATTATATGTCTTTTTAAAAAAATGTCCAAATAGCACTTTCTTCGTCGTGTAGCGAAAAATTCATTCAACCGTTTTGTCCTCCCTCACACCGTTGTCGCAATAGCTACTGCAGCTTAGGCTGAACCCGACCCTCTGACCGACTCCCCGCTGTTTTGCGTAGTTTCTTGCTCGTTGCGTGCGCAATCTTCGTCAATTGAGTTGTAGTTAACTTCGCTTTGTTGACGCTCATTCACTGCTCTTAATTTCCCGGCGCTGTTGTCTACTTCGGCGCGCACACACATACGTACATATGTAGAGACATTACTCTTCCCTGCGTCCATTGTCTTAGCATGTTTTGACATTTATTAATACCTGAATGACGTTTAAGTGATCGCATTTCGTTTCCCAAATTCGAATTCGCTCGTTTCCTTCTCCACGTACCCACTGTCACTGGCGATTAGAGTCGAGTTTAAGCCTCGTCTCACCTCACTCATAACCTACCCATTTTCATGCGTCTAGTCGGCTCATGATTTATGGTGTCTTGACCGGTAAAACAGTTTGTCATTCTGCTAAGTTCTTTATTTTTATTCTTTCTTTAGTGTGTTCCTCTTTACCTGGCTGCTGGAAGTTGCGTTTGTTGCTGTTTGACTGGCAAGATTACGTTAGTGTGGACCACATGTGGCGTCTTTGTTATGGTCTGGCGTTAGGGAATTGTTTCGTCTCACTGACTGCGTGGCTGCTGTGCGAGTGGCGCTTTGCAAAAATACATACATAGTTTCCCTTTCCCTATGGATTATCATTTAATGACTTTTAAAATATGGCCATTCAAAGTACAATAGATGTGCTAAGTGTTTGTTGTAAAATAAAAGTAATCGAAGTACTGCCAGGAATTGCATTTTGAAATCTATATATCCTCATCGTCTAAACTGAAAAATAACGTGTCCATCAAAAGATTTAGCATTGAGTTCTATATTGATTACATTTCACTACGTCATATTACATATTTACATATTGTGGCAAAAAATCAGTCGGAAATTGTAATTCTCCTCATTTTTTCAAAAGAACTTATTTTCCTAAGTTGGCAGGGCTGCCCATAATTATTAAGCCAAATATGAGTGCGATCTGTTGACCAGTTTATTTACAGCAGCTATTTAAGTCGGTACACCTCAGAAGTGCGATGCGATTCTTACAATTTAAAAAAATATCAAACAAAGAATTTGTCCCAAATTTTGTACTCCTAACCAAATTTCAAGTTGCGAATGTTTCAAAAAGTTTACGGTGATTCAGTTGTATCAAAACCACTAGTCTACGATGGGTACAAAGCCGTCAAAGCTTCGTTTTGGACGACCTGCGACCCCTCTTCAACTGACGAAAATAACAAAAAGTGAAAAATCTGGTGCTTGAAAATCGCCAGGCAAGTGTTCGATAGATGACAAGAAAGTTCATTGTCTTTCGCGCGTCCGTTCGAATAATTTTAATGGATATTTTAGGTATGAAACGCGTTCTTGCTCGATTTGTCCCGATAACGCTGAATTTTTCCAAAAAGAGTGCCGTAAACAGATCTCTTTGGATTTCGTTCACGCATTCGTGGAGAGCATTAAAACTGCCGATGAGACATAGGTTTATGAGTTTGACATGCAAACCACGCCAAAGTCGCTCAAAAATCAAGGTGATGTTCATTATTTTTTTCGATATTCGTGGTTTAGTGTATCATAATTATTTTTCCGGAGGCACAGACGGTGAATAAGGAGTTCTATTTAGCCGTATTGAGGCATTTGCGTGAGGCATTTGAAAATGGCCGGAATTGTGGAAAAAGCATTCATGGATTTTACACTATGATAATGCACCATCGCATCGAGTCACGATGTGTGACCGAATTTAAGTTCAAAATCGCAATGAACAAAAAGTGCTTATGGAAAGTCCATCGACGATTAGAAAAATCGTTGGCATATTTATATTACATCTGGTAGGGATTACTTTAAATGCGACGAAGTAACCATTAATAAATAATTAAATATTTTGAGATTTATTTACAATTTTCGCGTACTCTTTTGTCACAATGGGTTTTGTCTGCTCTATAAACTTAAAAAGTTATCTAATGTTTTGTTTCTTAGTATATTATTTATGCTTATTTTTAAAACCATTCTAATCAATTCGTTCAAGTTGTGTATTTAACATGAATTTTGCAGAGTCCCTTACAATGTTAACGAAATATTGCTGTAAATGAGAAAACTGCTGTAAATGATAGTTCTATTGGAAATGATAGGTTTAGCTATAAGGAAAATTGTTAACTGATTGAACTGATTTCTTATTAACTTATATTATTGGCCATGTGCTTACTAAGTTTTGTCACTATATCCTCCATAATCCGAAAGATCTTGTTATAGTCAACTTAACTATTAGAAATCGCTATATATAATATATTTTTGGTTTTAAGGGGTTATATCCACTTGTAAGTGCGAAAAATGTGTTTTTTGTTAATTTTTTCTGGAGAAGCTTTTTATTGAACATACATAAAATAAATGAACAATTGGCGAATTTAACGTTTGTTAAGAATTCATATTTTATTAATACAAATATTGAGTTCCGTCGCTCCTGTAGAAGATCTCCTGAAAGTCCTCCACAAAAGGAATACTTTTAAGATAGATAAATACAGCTAATGAACGAAGAAATAGTCAAAATTTTGAATTTAAACAAAATGCCGGCTTCCCAAAAAAAAAATTTTTTTTGCGTGAAAATTTACACTTTAAAGTGACTTAAAAAATTTTATCAGAAACTTTATTCCTGCGAACATAACCTGACAAAAGTACCTAAGAAGATCCTGTGATTCAAGTCAATTGGTCAAGGCGTTTCGGAGAAATATTCCTCACCGACTTTGAAAACATCGTTTCGAGAAAAACGCATTTAAAGCGCAGCTGCTCCTCAAGGTTACTGTTATGCTTGCTTTCAAACGCTCGAAGACGTCTTTACAAATACGCTCATTAGTCCGAAACTATTTACCGGATTACTTTGAAATTTACAGATTATATTCTCGAATATATAAAATTTCGATTTTTTCAAAATTACAAGCAAAATTACCTTCAAAAAAAGCATAATATTGACATTTTTCAAAAGCCTCGGCGAGTGACGTTGATTCTAGAAAGTACCTAATGCTAGCAAAAACAAAAGCTCAGTTTTTATCGAAAAAATTAATATTCTTTTGTTTAAAAAAAGTTACAAAAATAACAAAAATAAACCACAGTTTAATAATTGTGTTACTGTGAAGCTGCAGTTAAATATTCAAGGAGGTCCTATAGTAACATTGACGACCAATTTGAAAAATAAAGTCTAGAGAAAACACGTTTTACATAAGTATTAGGTGCTAAAGCAGACTAGCTATTTTAAAACTTAACAAGAAAATACGTTAACTTCGGCTGCTCCGCAGCTAATATACCCTTCAAAGATGCATTTCTTTTAGTAACTATGTGTTCAGTTTGTGTGGAAGCTATATGCTATAGTAATCCGATCTGATCAATTTTTTCGGAGATTATGTTTATACCTTAAGCAGTAATCCATGCCAAATTTCGTGAATATATCTTGTGAAATGTAAAAGTTTTCCATACAAAAACTTGATTCCGATCGTTCAGTTTGTATGGCAGCTATATGTTATAGCGGTCCGATATCGGCAGTTCCGACAAATGAGCAGCTTCTTGAAGAGAAAATGACGTTTGCAAAATTTCAAAACGATATCTTAAAAACTGAAGAACTAGTTCGTATATATACAGACAGACAGACAGACAGATGGACATGGCTAAATCGACTCAGCTCGACATACAGTTCATTTATATCTATACTTTATAGGGTCTCCGATCCTTCTTTCTGGGTATTACAAACTTCGTGACAAACTTAATATACCCTGTTCAGGGTATAATTATACTCCTTTGAATTGAAATGAGATACTCGTATCAGTTGAATGCATAGAGATATGCGATACCAAAAAACTTCTCCTTTTGGTTTAACAGTTAAAATCGTAGCTTCAATCAAATTTGACAAAAACTTTTTCACTGCCAACAGCAACTGGTTGCAAGAGTATACCATTAACAATTTTTGTAGTAGCAAAAGATGTTATTTGAAATGTCGTATTGTATTGTTGAATAGACTCAAAAAAAAGCTTCGACATTTCAAAATTAGTGAATATTTAGATCAGGTTCAGATGAAGTTTTTAATGCTGGTAATCTCACTTTGCCAACACAACACATACCGGGCGTTTCACCTTGACAGTTAAGTGGATCACAATGTGGACAAATTTCGGCCATCATTCCAATGTACGAGTACGTACTATAATCAATCTGTCCGTTGTAATTAAAAGCATCAAGTACTGTAACTAATATATATAAATATGTACTTGCAACTCAAAGTCTTTTTCTTCGCGGAGTGTCACTTATGATGGAAATAATGTATAACTCTTAACTTTTGAGGGCCTGTATAGATGCCATTTAAACTGAAAGATCAAAATGAAGTTTTTACATGGAAACTTTTGTATTTGTGAAGGATATTATAACTAGTTTCAGTGCAGCCATAGTTACCATTTTTCTTGTTTTTAATAAAAAAAACAAAAAAAGAGACCTTTAAAAATGTGCTTCCTAAATGGCATTAATCACCACACTAAATACAAGCAACGGTGTAATTAATAAATGCAATATCATAAATTCAATATTCGCGCGATATCAAAAGCGTTTATTGTCATTGTTAAGAACATACGAAGAAGCTAATTTTTGCGGTCAGACGCTGATATACAGGCACCTACAATTATGAACATAATAACAAAATCCATACAAAATTCGGAATATATGTCAGATATGCATATATACAGTTAAATATGTGTGGTATATGTGTATATATGTATGTATATCATTGTATGTGACATTTTAGCGACCAATATCGCTATACACGCCTGCGCAAAAATTTAAACGCAGCAAAATGAAAAGAACATTGCGACATTTAAAATAAGATAATAGCACAAATCTTCAGCGGCATAATGGTAGCCGACTGCTCGTACAAATAAACATATGTATTTATATGCCAGGGCATAAAATTAAAACGCTGATTGGTAACAAATGTTTCGTGTTTATTCGAGTGATAATAAAAAGAGCGTACCAGCGACCCAGCGACGCGACACGAAACCAAAGGCAGCGACAAAATCATTTGGGCAAAAATATGAAAAATCCAAAAGAAATAATAACAACAGAAAGCATAAAGATAAGCGCGTTGCGACACAGGACTAAAAGCAATCATTGGAAGACTTGGGGAAACGAATGCGCCATTAAAAGAAATCTAAACTGCGCGAATGAACATGAATGGACAACAAGAAGAAATCATGTCAATTCGCTCGCCGCCATTTATGTGTGCCGTGTGGTAGCCGCCGCCGCACACACCTTTATGGGCTGCATGCATGACTTCGATAAATGTGACGATGATATTGGTGGTGCGACAATTTGTGGCAGGTAGAGCGCATGTAAGGCGGCGGTAAGAACAAGCTAGCAGCCAGCCAAGCGAGCAATCAGTGCAGAGCGCGAACCCAAATATCCTTAATGTGATTAAACAAATCGAAATGTATGTGGTTTAGTTCGAACATATGCAAGTATGTATGTGCGGATGTGTGTTGTTGCAGGCAGCTATTAAATTACATTCGAGCTGCAAAGTCGTCTGTTGGAGCCAACCTGTGCCGCAGGCTCATAAACAGCAAAACCGCAGTCTTAAAAATCGGACAGACGTAAAAAGGCTAAAATCCTGCGTTGTTTTTTGTGTTTTTGTTGCTTGTAGAGCGATTATGAGGCACTAAAAAATTTCGTCATTCCATTTCATTCAACAAAACATTCGGCGACGCACAGAAACATGAGTAGGTATCGAATTTATCTTAAGGATACTTGTACTACAAGATATGCGTATGAGCGTACTGGCATTATAAGCTTGGCTAGCGGAACAAATCTTCAATGCCCAAATCACAATTGTAAATATCGCACACACACGCAGGCAAAATGAAAGAGTGAAAAAATGCATAGTGAAATTCAAAGACTCTGCGTGTGCCCGACTACAATTAAAATCGTGGCATTCCTGCGCATGCGTTTGCTTAATATCTAACTTATTGTTGCTGGTTGACAGCTATTGGCGTCACCGGGCGTTTGTCACCGTATGTTTGTGCGCAGGCCCAGCGTCATTCATGTTCCACTGCCTACAGTGTTGCATCAGATAAGCCAAGTAAATGCCCATAAAACAGGAAAAAATCAGAAAAATAATGAGACGCAAACAAGTGCAGCGCTCGAAAGGATAATAAAGGACACATTCATTTTTCCTTAGTGCCGGCGCCAAGTATAGCCATAAATCTGTTGGCATTTCCTCACTTGTAAGCGAGGCGCAGTTGTTGGTGTTGTTGTTGTCATCGTCATAGTCGACGACGAGTAATTCATGTCGTCGTGTCCAATATAATTTAGGTTAAATTAATGTTTCTGCGCTGCTATGTTTGTATGTCTATGGGAAATGTATTAGTTACCCAGACTCCCTGCATGGTGAAAGGACACACACCGTAATCGCGATAAGATAAGCGCATCGAAATTAAATGTACTACCAAAATAATGATCATTCATAAATTGGTTGGTCAGCCAGCGCCGCTTGTTTGCTTGTGTATGGTCAGTGCCTTGGTGTGTGTGTGTTATTATGCAGAGGTCTACTTTTTTGATTGAGCCTCTGCTTGACAGCACAATTTATTATGTGCTTAGAAGGATTCAGCAAGGCTCATTTTCATGCACACGTTTTTGAATTGCGTCTTCAGCCAGATTTAACGACATTACCTTGTGCACAAATAGATGTGAGTACTATAATCTAATGACAAAAATCTAAATAAGTAATAAAAGTAATTTTAAAGTAAGATAGACTTTCAGGTGAGCTAAAAAGAGAGAAGTTTGAATATCAATTTAATGTAATTAAGAACGCAGTGTTCTCAATAAATCCTTCCTTAAGCAAAATTTATCCTTAAGTTATTTAAAACTTGTCTAAAAACAAGTAAGGAAGAGCTAAGTCTATATATAAATGAACATTTCATACTCTTTTAACTTGCAGTTAACAGATCTGCTTAGGCAGATGAATAGAGACTGGACTCCTTACACTGGTATTTAATATCGAAAGGGCTCTTGAATATGAGGAATACGCTCCTGGAGCATTCCTCGACATTTCTGGGGCGTTCAACAATGTCTTTATGGAATCTTTTCTGAACAGTATCCTGTCAATAGGTGTTGACCCTGCTATACAACGCTGGATCAGAAGCCTTTTGATCTCTAGACTTATAAGAGCAGAATAGAACGACGCTAAAATGACCAAGAAAGTCTGTAGAGGTACTCCGCAAGGTGGAGTGCTATCTCCGCTTCTAAGGACATTAGTGGTGTATAAGCTGCTAAGGAACTTTGAAGGCAAGACCCTAAGATTGTGGCATACGCGAACGACATTGCCATAGGGTCTGGGATTGAACCCGACGAAAACGGATCTGCTTGTTTTCACAAGAAAACACAAAATTCCTCTATGGAGGTTCCTTTCGTAAAATGGGGCACAAGTCTCTCTCACGGACCGCACCAAGTACCTTGGGGTAGTTTTAGACATAAAACTGCTATGGAAGTACAACGTGGAAGAAAGAGAGAGGAAAACTAGCAATGTTTTATAAGCGTGTTGACAGATGCTCGGTACAACCCTGGAGCTCTCTTCCTGTGTAAGCTATTGAAAGACCAATTCTGCTCTACGGTGCTATAGTATAGTACAGAAATCAATTTACTGGAAGCCAATTAAAAGGGCGATCTGCATAACAGGAGCTTGATCCTACTATTCAACTGGAAAAGAAGAAACAAAGTAAACATAGAAAAAGATGACTGGCGTAAAGGTATTTTAGATACGCGCAATATTGCAAACATCTATATGGATGACTTAAAAATAGGCAAAGAAGTTAGTGCGGGAATATACTGTTCAGCTAGACATAAGGCAACCTTTTAAGTTTTACTTTAGTTACTTTAGTTGCTTTATATTTCAAGCTTTGCTATTGCGAAAGCCGCGGACCTGGCCTCTATCAAGGCAGTAATATCGTGTCGCATACCGGCCATAAGTGTCTTGGGAAGCAGGGCGGTAACAAAAAGTGTTGCCAGAACTATGCAACTTCAACTGGGTGCCATGCACAAAGGCAATGAAATAGTGGACGAGACACGCCCGCAGAATGGGGCTGACAGAACGAGAAGACTGCAGAAAATGTCTAGAGCAGTGCACCGGGGACACAATGGAGCATTTCTTGTGCACTTGTTCCGCATTGGCATGGCTACGATGTAGGTATCTGGGATCCCTACAATATAATACACTGGAGGAGGTATCGATAGTGAGGCCGCTAACCAAACAAGAACCAAACTGGTTTATGCGTGGCTTATTGACCCATCAGATTAACCTACCCAAACCTTACCTTAATGAATCCAGTGGATTTTAAACTGTAGTCCGATTTTGCGTTTTGGTTATTCTAGCTTGAATGGTTTGGAAGACATATATAATAAACTTATTAGGAGGCGGGACACGCCCAATTTTTAAAGATTTCTAGGCTAGCCTAACATCTTAAAAAAATCAAAAAACACTAGAATTGCTTTTGCTTTAGTGCATTATTAACTAAAGTTCGTTTAAACCGTAAACCCTTTCGAACTTAATTTTGGGTTGTATTTTTAATTCACACGAATCACAGATCAATTGCTACTCTCATATGCCACTTCCTGATTTGCTGGTGACTCATTGAGTAAGAATGATATAAATTATAAACTATAAATAATTTTTGTCTACAAAAGACTATGCGCAATGGAGACAGTTACCAGAATACTTTCTTCTAATTTACATCAGTAAACAGTCGACCAACTAGGCCAATTAATGGAAATTCTATCGTGACTTCATGACCTTTCGCACGGTATCCCTTTCAGTTGGTGTTGTCAGACACGTTCACTTTTATCTACGCGCCTGCGCATAGGTACAAATGTTTTTCGCTCCAAACAAATTTACATATCTTTATGTCCACATGTAAAACTAAGTGGCTATCGCGGCTATGCATTGGCTCCACTTTCGCTGCGGCAGCTGCCACAATAGTTGGCTATCTTAACAAAGGCAACAAAAAACATGTGTAAAGGAAGTGGACGCATGCGCATGGCAAACGCATTTGAATAGCTACAACAACAAAACAACAAAGTTAGTATAAATATTTGATAGCAAGAATACTCGTTTCGGACGCTAGTATACATAAGTACGAGTATATAGCAGATATATTTGTATATATACATATATATATATATGGCAATATATATATATATATATATATGTATGCATATGTTCGATTGAGTAAGGTGAGTTTCGTCCGCCTTTTTGTCTTTTGCTTTCAAATTAATTTATGCAAAGTGCATCAGTGCCTCAAACTGACCCATATATACATATTTATGTGCGTAGTGAGAGGGTTTCTTTTGAGCCGCAAGTGAACGCAATAATTTAACGAGACGCAACAAAACTGTCAAACAGTGAAATGGTCAAATAATGGCGCAACTGTCAAATTAATAAATATAAAACTAAATAAAAGTACAACAGGCATAAAAATACCACACAACAAAAAGAGTATTAAGCGAAAGATGTGATAAAGGCAATGTAAACACAAACATGTACATAGATATACGAATTTATGTAGTACCAAGATCGATGAGGGTGGTTGAGCCGAGTGGGGATAAGCGTAGCACGAATTGAGAGGTGCATAAATAAGAGAAACGGCAGCAGCGAATCGAACCGCAACGGTACTAACAAATTATCAACAATATGTCAAACAATTTTGTGACGATGCATGCACTCGAAGGGAAGGAACAGCAGTCCAAATATGGCGAGGGGCACCTTGAAATTTCACGGTCACTTCGATTATGCAGAATGACCAGAGCGAAACTGGACAACCGGAAGCAGAGACAGGTTGCGGATGATAAGTGGCCTATCAAACGCACACGCGATTCTACACATAGATATATGTATATTTTATATTTTTATATGCAGTGTGTCCAGTCCATTTGAACAGTTGTTGCGATAATATTTTATTATGTTGACCATTGTATGAACACATTTGTAGCGCAATTATTCACACAGAAAGTAAAAATAAATAAATATACACAGTTAACTCGTGTCATGTGATGGTTATTGCCAATAAATTTTTCATATAATTGGAGCAATTACTCAATGTGCTTAGTGAAAACTGGCTTTAAGGTTGGAATGAAACCTTTAAAGCCTCTAAAAAGGTATGACGTCATAAATATACACATTTATAAATACATATCAACCATTATGTGCTCGATCAAACATTTAGTCTAGTCTTATCTGTAAATGGCTTGCTCTCTTATGATCATATTTTCAGCATATCTTCTTCTCTTCTTTATTGGCGTAGACACCGCTTACAGGGTTATAGCCGACATCAGATGTTGTCATCGTCCATGCCTCTGCATAATATAGTAGGACAGGGATGATTTGTAGAATTTGGTCTTTGTTCGTCGAGAGAGGACTTTAGTTTAGTTATTACTATATACTGCCTACTCAGTCCGAAGTGTTATTGTGCGTTTTATTTCGAGCTTGACGTTGTTGTTGGTGTGAATGCTTGTCCTAAGATAGACGGAATTATCTACGACGAAGTTATGACTGTCAACAGAGACGTGGGAGCCAAGTCGCGAATGCGACCATTGTTTGCTTGATGACAGAAAATTCGTCTTGCTCTCGTTCACTACCAGACCCATTTGCTTCGCTTCTTCGTTCAACCTGGAGAAAGTAGAACTGCCGGCGCGCCACTTCTGAAATCTGGTTTGGAAGCGAACGGTTTGGAGAGGTCCTTCCCGATCCTGACGGAGCTTTTGGTATTGCTCAACGTCAGTTTACACAGCCATATTAGTTTTGCGGGGATACCAAATTCATACATCGCAGCATAAAGGCAGCTCTTTTTTGTGTTGTCAAAAGCAGCTTTGAAATTTTTAAAGTATTAATTATTTAAGTATTCTTCAGCCTAGCGCTGAAAGGTGCGGGACTAAAACGTGATCAAATGACTCCAGATGGAGGGACTTATGTGATTCATTCAGTGTTTTAGATACTAAAGTTTAAGCTAAATTCAAGTGATGGGTATTTAAATGGCTTAACATAGATGGATTAATAACTTATACTCGAATCTCACTTCGGCTCACAACATACATACGTGCAAGGAGAGGTTGGTGTCTTCGCAAATCTGGAAAGCTAATTCAGCCAGTGACTTCTCCGCTGACGAAATGGATATATCAGCTGCCACGTATGACAGTAAACAGCCACCTCGGTCCCTGGTCAGGTAGTGTGCATTGAGCCCGGGTCCATCCGTGTTTTCCGGGACCGGCAAAGGAAGGGAACTGGGGTAGGGGCATTGTCCCCGAGGGTAAACACTTTCCGGTCTTACGCAATTCCTGATCTGACGCGGATGTTTTCAACGAAGCATTATGTTCATTCGTCGGTAATGGCAGAAAAACCGCACAGCAATATCGGGCACCACATGATATAATGTAAACTCGTGTCGAATGGAGTGAAAATATGGTCATCAATTGCTCTACAGGAATTGAGAAAAAAATCATAAATGTACTGTTACGCAAGCTCAGCATAGGGTTATAGTCTTTGCAGGACGTGGTCCGGAAAGAGATGTACCCTTAGCGTGTATGTAGTCTGAAGCATGTGTGCCGTAGAGAACTGGCGGTATCTATGAAAGATTCCCAATTCGAAACAAAAAAAAAATTGGTAGTGTTAACAGAACTTTGCAATGTCAGAGATACAGTACATATCTTAGATCCGGCTTAAACTTTGAATGGTTGCAAATTCTCAACTAATGGCGCACCACTGGTCTACCATATTGACAGCAACTATTGAATATAAGCAGTAACATTGCCAATAATTCAAAAGATACATTTATAAACGTTTAATATACAAGGTGCATTCCAAAGTAAACATGACTTTAAACAAAAAACAGAACAAATAGTTTTTTCGCAAAATCAATTTATTTTATTCAAAATAGTCTCCTTCTGCTTCAATATAAGGCTTTCCTTTCATCGACAAATGCATTTTTCCGAAAAGGGAGAATTCGCACGGTGCCATATCAGGTGAATACGGGGAGTGATTAATGGTTAAAATGTGATTTTTGGTCAAATGGCCTCTTTAATGATGTGCTTCGGATGTTGGATCCTGAGCAATTTTTGGTCGCCAGCCAATTTGTGCGGAGCAAACCGTGCACACACCTTTCGTAAGCCCAAATGTTCGGTCAAACTGCGATAAACCTATTATTTAGAGATGTTCAATTCCATTCAAGTCCTTGTGTATAATCGTTTAATATATATATAATTTATATAACGAGTGTGAATGCAATAAAAAAGGAATCGAGTTATATTTCCTTTCTGATATTATGGCATGGTCATCTGGAATCATCATCCTTAAATATAATTTTGCTCAGGATTTTTTTGTAAACATCAAGAAAACTGCGCAAAACTTAAAAGGTATATCACCCATCAACATATTCTTAGATTTTTTTGTGAGGTGCCAATTTAACATAAGTAACATAATTATGATTTGTGAATCTATATGACAATAAATAAGTATCAAATTTGATTCGGACTTGCCATTAGCACTGCGAGCGAAAACCGAATTGGTAAAAAATATTTTCCTAGATTGGTACGACCTTTTTGAACAATGAGTTTGCTTGACATTTTATATTTGCAGATTTTCAGAAGCGTTTTGGGAAGCCTTCTTTGTCAGGAGCATAAGCTTTTGACTGCGTTCATCGAAATCTTGTCGCCTAGCCAATTCAGTTAATGACGTTAACATCGAAGGAGTAGAAGAAACTATGGATGAAATTGTTGACAAGTGAGAGATAGCAGCGGATCTCAAACTTTTAAGGATTCACTCAACTCAATATGGTTAATGTTTCGGTTATCGATTAAGGATTTATTCAACTCATTATGGTTAATGTTTCAGGTACGAATCGTGCCAATGCTATATTAATACCAAAAGACCTGAATTTTTTGAAAAAGTCGAAAGAGATGCTTGACAACATAGCTACGGAACTTATATTATTATATTACTGGTAACAAGACAAGAGCTTATCCACATTACTGGTTAATAATAAGACAAGGGCTTATGAATATGACGCCGAAACTGTACAATACTCTAACAAATTGCGCTCCAAAAATGAGGCGAAATTGAAAAAAAAGAAACCTGAAGACAGCTAAGGCAATGCCAGCCGAGGCTTATAACGAATGTATACAGAATTCGATTAAGCGTTGGTAGGCTGGTACGTTGGCTCATGAGGCTATTTTGAAGTTGATTTGTATAAAAATAATCAGTCCGGGTCAAATTTAATCTTGGCATATTATATAGAACTGTGTACATATGTATGTATGTATGCATTGAATTCAATCTGCAGGCCAAAGTCCTGCCGTGTCAACTTTAATGCGACGATTTAAAGACATTAAACATCCATCATTTAAATACTTATCAAAAAGGCAATGAGCTGCAGAACAAATTTTTACTCGAGTAAATTTACAAATGAGTAAATGCTTACATATACCAACACACATTGTAAGCGCCAAAGCAGCTTTAGGGTTGCTTGCGTGCGCACTTATTTAGTATCAGCGTTCCCGTTTGGGGTTGCTGTGAACGCATGTCTGCTTGTATGTAGCATGTAAATAACTTATTCGACATGCAGATGTGTTGAACATGGATTTTGCGTGTCTTTTTTATGGACGCGCGTTTTTTATCCGCTCATTGCTGGTAGGTAAATTTTTGAAAACATCTTTCTAATGATTTTTTCCGACAACAATTTCGGCATTGTTGTTGCCTAGGCAGACGAGTGCAACTGACAGTTGGCAACTTGATGGATTAGCTTTAATTATCGATTAAATACGCATGGAATATGAAAGTGAGCTTACCCTTTAGCGCCTTGCTAACTTACGCGCTCGCAGCAAGCGTGTCAATTGTATTTAAATTTGACTTTAAAGTATTATGCTAAGCAGCGTTGATAGGCCTGCAAGTGAAATGGGCGTGTTAGGTAGTAAATCATGTCACCAAAATCAAAGACAACGTATGAGAATTGCATGAAAAGCAAAATTGATTTTGCATAACCACTTTGATCGATCTTCTGTCAAGTTCTAGAAAAAGATAGAATTTAATGTCTGTTTAAGTTGTAAAAAAAATATATATTTTTAGAAACCCATAAAGCCACTAATCTTCTTTTCGCTATTTTTTGCAATACTCGTAAATTATTTTCAGATCGCGCGTCTGCGCTTCGTTGCAAACGCAAACTGATCGAAATGTTACAGCGATGCGCGCCAAATGTACGCAAATTGATTCATCACCGAGCGACGGGCAGTTCAAAACATCGCACGACGGCAACAAAGCGCCACGCAAATACATATACCTACATATATGTATGTATGTATAAACTTGCAACATTTTTATATGTATATAAACAAATTTAGTCAAATGAGTTATTTATTGCCTCGTCGCCGTACACTTTTCCGGAATATGAAGATGATTACGTCGTCTGCTGCGCATTTTTGTTGTTTTTTCTGTTATAAATTGCCGGTTTCAAAATCAAATGTCTTGCTATAGTTTCACTATATCATTTGTACCTTCCATATACATATATACACATATGTATGTATGTATTGCAGCTTAAGCCGATAAAAATCACTCTTGCGGCTCAAAGGGTTGCATTCTGTGTCGGCGTTTGATGCTGGCGCTACGCTTCAAAGGTTGCAACAAATGAGGCAATAGCATCGTGATGACAACCACTGCACATACTCATGTATATACTTTTTCACTTATGCTTATAAGTATGTATGTGTGTGTGTGCCTTGAGTATTAACGACGACAATATCGATGTTGCGACATTATTTGTGATTGTCTGCTGTGTATTTCAGTTGTTTTATTTATTATTATCGCTGCCATCACAAGCATTTATTTGTACTGCTTTCGATGGCGCTCAATGCATACGTACACACATACACACATATAAATTTAGATAGCTGAAGAAATATGGGCGCTAAAAAGTGTATGAAGTTGCCGCCGCCAGTGTTCTGTGCCACAGCGCTGGAGGTGTCGACAAGTTAAATTAAAATTTTAATTAAATAGATAAATGTTCTGAAGCGTATTTGTATATATTTTTAATTACAATATGATAAAAATTTTTATTAAATTCTTTTTTGGCGGGTAATACTAAAGGTATATAGATATCTTCAGTGTTTGTGTTTGTGTGGCCGAGATTTCAAGGCCTTTCGCGGAGAAGTTGTTGCTGATTTCAAATTTGAACTCATTGATTACAACATCCGCTTCAAATCAATTAAAAAATTACGCAAATTAAAGGAAATATAGTACAGGGTGATACATTTCGAGCTTCCCTACTTTCGAATGAAAAAAACACGGAAACTTTAAATATAATGGCAATGTTTATAATCATTCGAAAAGACATTCTTTGACATTTTTTTTAAGATGGTTACGTTCACACTGGCATCACCTTTGAATAAATATAGACCGCATGATTCCATCGACCCACAAACCACATAAAACCGTAGTTTTTTTCTAAATGAAATGGCAACTCTTGAATCTTCTTAGGTGGTTCTTCGTTCCAAATGCGACAATTTTTCTTGTTTACATACCCATTGTGCCGGAAATGGTTCTCATCGCTGAACAAAATTTGGCTCGAAAACGTCGGATCTTCTGGGAACTTTTCAAGAGCCCATAGAGCAAAGCAATGTCGCTTTTAATTTAAAATTTCGCCGTAAAATGTGTCAAGTTGTTCCATACGTCAGCCAAAGTTGCTGTGTACGGTTCTGAATCGACTTTGGACGGTATTCGTGTACTCTTCCAGCTACGGCTGCTATATATTCTTCACTGCGTGCGGGACATAATTTATTCGGTCAAATATTATCCAACAATGAATGTTGGGCCTCAAGATGGGTGATGGTATTGCGAATAGTACGCTCAGTAGGCCGTGGATTACCATAAATTTAATGGAATGCGTTAAACACATTCTTTACAGAGCGTTAATTTTCGTAACAAAGTTGATTGTTGTTCTATGTAGTGGCACTATGTATCTTGCTGCATACATAACTATTGAAATTACAAATGATAGGTGCCTTGAAATTCGTAACCTATTTGCAAGCTTTTTAAAACCTCGGTTATTTTGTTGTCCATGATTTATCTGTAAGCTTTGCATTCAACCATCGTGTCTTATGCCACTTGGGGCGCAAAACTATTTTGTAAAAGCTCTGTAAGTTAAATTTTGTAGTGAATAAGTGCAAAAGCTTTTAGGGACAGCGCACTATTGGCTTTTGTGCAAATTCGTTTGTATGGGTAGAAACTTTTTAACCCGTCATTCAGGCAATTTTAAAATGTAGAATATTCAATAATTTAATAGAAATGGAAATTTTTAATATATATTAATGGCAGTACCTAATAATCTTGTTGAATTGAGATATGATGCAGCGATATTTAAAATAATATTCAATATTAAAGGAAATGGATTAAAAAAAAAAAATTAATTGAATTTAATGAAATATAGGGAATTATTATTAGTTTCATTTAATATACAATAATACAATCGAAAACTTATGTATATAGTTTCGAATATACATTTTTTTCTCGAAACTGTGTTTTTGAAGCCGGTTGGCAAGATTTCTCGATATTTACTCAACCGATCTTCATGAAATTTTACACAAATCTTAGAGATACAATTCTTAAAGACTTGGATAAACGACTTTTTTCGATTAAACTTATTTGAAAAAAAAAATATTGCGAAATTTTAATTTTTTTTGTAAAAATCTCTGCCAAAAATCCAATTTTCTGGCCGAGTTTAAAAAATGTTTGCCAAAATTTTCACAATTTCTTTGTTAATATGGTATGTTTGTAACAATAAAATATGTAATAAAATATTTATTTTTTTATATGAGAAAAAAAAAATGTTGAAAATATGCTGTTTTTTACCCGAAGAATCCCATGTAACCCCTTAAGTCAGTAGGCACTATGTAAATTTTTTCAGAAAAGGCTATTTTTTCCACTTTCTCACTCATTTTCGGTAAACCTAGACTAAATCTTCAAAGCTAAACCACTTTTAATGGGCTGGACTGAAAAGGCTCAGACTTTTAAGTCAAAAGTATCTATAATAAATATTTTACTACAATTTTACGGACATACATATCTACATATTAAAGAATATTGATATGATATTAAAGCCAAATTTCTTTCTTTTCCAACAGTTAGTTTTAAGTTATTTAAAAAAAAATGGTTATTCAAATAAAATATTTAAAACATTAATATCAACAATCGTAGGGTTAACACGAAAGCCATACGATTAGAAAAGCACTGAATGCAACCAACTAACAGCAACAAATGCCAACAGAGCTTTCGCACAGTAGCGTCACCTCACCAACAGGCAGCCTAAATACAAAGTCACGCTACCAGATTATTGGTTTAAGCAACAACACCAACAGCATAACAGTTTTTACATACAAAAGTAGCAGTAAACTTTCACAATTACGGCCGCGCAGCAAAATCCCAGTTTTCGCCACGCTAAAAGCAAAGGCATCTAACATTCATTGAAAATAAATTTCCCAGTATATTTTTAGAGCAATACTCGAGCACACAACGCTTTGAAATAGCGTATAAAAGCCAAGCAAAGTCAGAAAGCGGCTGCCAGCTGCACTAAACCGGCAACCGCACGCCTTGAGAGCGCCTATTGTTGTTATTTGTATTTGGTGTTGTTGGTGCCGTTAATGTCGTTGGGCATGGTGGTAGCGGAATACCGGTGGACGATAGTGTACGCCTGCACCAAAAATGGCTGCTTGCTTCAGCTGATCTTGTTTTAACCGGCAGAAAGTGTGAGCAGCGCCACTACAACGCTTGCGCTATCCCATACTGTCTCTCTTGCTCAATTGCAGAGAGCGTTTAATGTGTGTGTATGCTTTCAAACAGCTTAGATTTATCTGCGAGATACTTTTGGGTGTGTGTGACTACTTACCTTTTAGTGTGGCTGGTGCGGTATGTGGGGAGTGTGAGTGCATGCAGTGGTGTTTGTGCGCAGGGGAAATTCGCACCACCACAAGTGCAAACGCTTTCGTTAATTTGTTGTGTTCATTGTTGTCTTTGCGTTGAGTGCGCATGTTCGCGCTCTTTTCACTCAGTGCTAATTTCTTTGAGCGCTCTGCTATATTCTCTTAATTTTTGAAAATCTATTATTGCGGAGAGTCAACATTTTGGTTTTTTTGGTTGACTTAAATTTGCTTTATTCGCTTTTTCTACTTTCGATGGTGTGTAGCTAACTAGAGGAGGCGGATGATTTCAGTGCTTCGATTTTGCGTGTTAAAAAATGTACGTAGAGGTTTTTGAGTGCGTTAAAATTATTCAAAATTTTGTCAAATTTGTTTGATTATTTAAATAATTTTTACCAAAACCTTTAGTTTCCGTAATGTGATTTTTGGCTGATATTTGATCATTCTTTTCACAGAATATAACAGTTATTTCGAATAAATTCTTGTGTAGGAGACTCACAACTTGTCATAACGCATCTTAAAATCATAAATTTTTACATTTGTTCAAAAAAATTGTTGTTGGATTACATACAAAAATGAGTTTACACATTTACAATTCTCAATGCTATGTTTTCGAATCGATGTAACTGATAACTTTATGAGACTTGTGAAAAGCCTAATAGTGTTATGAAAACAACGCCTCTTACTTGCATAAAATGAAAACAGTTTCAAATATATTTCTTTAGATTTATTTTGCTGTATGGATTATGTGGATTTGAAATTTTCAAAATTAATGTTAGGTTAGCAATAAAGGAACATAGGACGATGAGAGGGAAAGGAAGAATTCACTAGTGTTCCTTATGAAGAAAGATTCTAAAAACATAAATTGAAAATTTGAATCCAATAGGCCTAGGCCAGAGAAGAGAGAGAAACAGAAATACATTCAATAAAATAAACACATTTTTTTATTTTTTTAAATCTTATTAAATAAGACAATATGTGTAATATTCTCCAGAAATTTTAAATCGTTCCAAGTAAAATTCTAATAGATAGATCCTCGGAAGTTCCGCCCATCAAGTTACGTATTTGAACGCGACTTTTCGAAAAGTTATTTTATTTATTATTTTTTACGATTTTCTTTAAATTACGTAGACATCTTTAAATAACATTATCTAGTCACTGAACGAAGAACTTCTATTTTTTTATTAGAACTAATTATTTAGAGGCAATATATGGCGATTTGAGTGTTTTTTTTTGCAAATTCTGTCAAAAATTCCAATTTTATTTCCTTCTTCGCCCAGTGACGAGATGTATCTATGTATGTACTAATGAAATATTTTTTTATTTTAGATGAACCTGTTATGTTGTCCGCGGCATGAACATTTTTTTAGACATCGGGGGATATGAAGAACCAAAAGTTAAGTTTTCGGAATTTTTGCACAAAATGCTTTTTAATCTTTTGTATCTGAGATATGTTGAATTGATTGAATTAAATATATTAAAAAAATTAAATGTATGATTGTATGTATTGTAATAAACCAAAAAAAGCAAAACAACCCCTGAAATCTTCCTAATTGCTTTAAGTATCTAGTTTTGTAGTGCCATGTCAGAATGTACAATTAGACTCAACTTCAAATTCACTACATTATAATGTTATTTCTTCTAATATACACTGTGCTTAGAACATATTACTACAAGCTTTCTAACCGATGTACTATTTAATCAGTGAGATTTATAGCTACCTTAAAATAAAATATATATGTACGTATAAAAGTATTTAATTAATTTTAAAACCTAAAATTGTTTCCTAATAACTGGCGCCTAACTGAAAATTTAATTAGTTAATATACATCCGATAAACTGCTGTGATATTCCACATGCTCGAAGCAAATAATTAAAATTTTTAAATTACTAATATTGGTATTAATAAGTGCATAACAATAAGTTATATTATATACAACTGCATATATGAAGCCGAGTTGTAGATTAAATCAGTTGAATTTGACGCTTTACGTTCTATTAATATTCATATGATTTAATTAAAAAATTTTCTCGGAGATATTTATAATGGCATTAGCAAAATTTCAAAATACTCTCAAAGTGGAAAGTAATATGATTGCAAGTGTTAGGCATACATACAAACTTACTTTTGTAAGTTTTTTGTACTTTGATAATATAACATTTACATAATATTATGAATACATTATATAACGCACCTCTTTAATATAATTATTTTTTAATATGAAACAGACGCCCGCAGATTTAAATAAAATTTGTAATATTTTCTTATGCTCATATACATAAGCTTGATTCAGTTTTTTTATTTAATGCATTCATCAATACATTTAATATACATACTTAGTATACATATTTTTGAAAAATATTTTTCTTAAATATATAGAGAGAAGGATTTATGAACTTTGGTTTTTCGAAAATGGAAAAATCATGACATCAGGAAAACGGTACAGTTCTTAAAACATTCGACTGATTCAAGAGAATATTTTAGGTTGAAATGGATTCAGTTTTTAAATACTCAAAAATAATTTTGAAACTACAATTGAAAAAAATCATAGTTTTTTCAATATCATTTTGTAAAAAATAAGATAAAATATGTAGAAATTATTTTCCGAGAGATGTAGGTTATATTAAAACATTATTTAGATATACTTTTAATCAGGTATAAAGTTATCTTGGTATATAGCTATTAACACAACTATCAAAGTAAATTAATATTTTTGTTTAGCACACTTTCCATGATTACCCGATGCAAAAACTGGACCTGGAACACACACAAAAAATTCTAAAAATTTATTTTCAATATTCTCGTTCTGTACGGCAAACTTACATTTGCGTTTTCACCCCAAATCATCTTCAATAATTTGGTGATTAAGTAAACAAAATCACTGTATTTAGAAGGCCAGGAAAACTGAAGAGGCTCTTCGTATATTCACAAAAAGTTACTGAGCGGTGTGGATTGCATGTCGAAGATATTTCTGCTTTAAGGTCGAAGACACTGTGGTATTAAAAAATTCTTTAAATTGAAGATCACTTTTGAGTGTTTGAGCTCTCCACCTCAGTAGAAATTCATCAGCAAGACAGCAATAAACTATACTGAAATCAACAACTTATTGCGAAAAACTTTTGATTTTTGGAAACTAGCAAGCACTTTTAAAACAATAAATGCCATAACTGCGAACTAACAAATCGAAACTATTCCATATTTCATTACCTATGCTCTGAACAGGGTAGATTAAATTTGCCAATATCTCTGTAACTCCCAAAAAGAAACGTCAGAGATACAATAAAATATAATATAAATGATCACGTTGACGAGATGAGTCGACTTAGCCTTGCCCATATTTATTTATTAAAATTTTTATTTTTGGAATTTTATTTGAAAAAAAAAACAGTTGAATTTTTGCCTATAATTGTTTTATAAATTGAATTTGGTGTTATCCCATTAACACCAATTGAAAAATATCCGCTAATTCTATGATTTACCCTTAAGAGGGAAGCCAAACCTTGCCAACGTTTATGAATATTTTTAGTGTTATATTGATTATCTTTTTCAAATGAAAGAGGAAAATTTGGTAAATTTTTTTGTTTTATCGTCTAGATGACAAAAAAATATATTACCTAATTACTGCTACATAACTTTCAAGTATTTTCGCATTTTTATTATAATTCATTGAGCACTCACTTGAACTTATATTTGATTACGCACAGATAAGTTCAAATATAACGCTGAAAGCCGCCTGAACAATATAAAAGGAATTTGGGAATTTTTTACAAATCTGATAAAGCTACGAAAGTTTGTATTGTAGTTGCCGTATGTTAGCCATTGAAAGTGCCACTTGGCTAACTGAATACTCTATTTACAAAAATAATGATGTATACAAGTATAAGACCACTTTCGTTGTTGCTGAAATACGCAACGCCATTACAGCTGGCCATCGAGTACGAATTTTATATACCATATATAATATAATATTTACATACTATATACATACTTGTATATATGTACTTATACCTGTCCAAACACATTCAGTATAATTATTAGCATTTATATCGGCTGAAATGTTGGCATAAAATATTTACTTGTGTCGCATAAACCCTTGCTTCGATTTCATTTTCATGGCTGTTTATTAAATGTTGCTGCTTTTTGTTTATACAAAGTGCTTGTAGTATACACTTCTTGTCCGCTTGTATGCTTGTCCATCAGCGAAGTTGTTGTCCAACCACGTTTCATGTCGCCGCCAACATGTATGGCCTGGTGATAAGTAACGCCCCTCCGATAAGGCCGCCAACCTCCACAATATAAAGTAATACAACGCCACGGAATGTTTACTCGAGTATCTTCAAGTACATTGCTTTATCACGTACAAATAATTTGAACGTCCCGCACCCTTTATCGGCGCGCCACCCCGCGCTCTTTGCGAATGTCAAAGGAAATTATTAAATTCAATTTTTATTTATACTATTTGATCGAGCAGATAATACGTCGGCGGAGTCATATCCAAACAAAACCATTCAAAGACACAAGAAAAATAAGTAAAAGGAAAAGTAGAAGAAGAAGAGAAGATAGAGTAACATAAAGTAAATAAGTCGCTATAAGTAACTTATCGAACGGCACTGACCAATTTAAGCAAATACTAATTAAAATGGTCGTTTTGGATATGCTTACATAGCCTGTCATAACAGGCATATGTGACTTGAAAGAGTATTGTTGGTGCTCGGTTAAGTACTTAAATTATTTGTCAATGACCTAATCTAATAGTCGGGCACACTTCAACCGTAAGTCACTACTAAATATCAGTTGCCTTACATATAATTGTCCTTGAACTCCTGCAAGAGAGAAGCGTAAGAGCATGTTCAAATAGGTTTACATAGTAGGCTTAGTATTTGGTGTACTATTCAAGTAGACAGATTTCTAACTGTTTTTTAAACCAAATCATTCGTATGACCCCTATTTGTGAGACTCTAAAAACAAATTAAAGTATTCAGCAACGAAGTCTTTTAAAAACATAAATTGGTACTTCGAATCGGCGTAGGCCTGAAAAGCTTCGGTTAGCTATGATGGAACATGGGTCGATGAGAGGGAAAGACGTAGAGATTTATTAGAGTGTGACTTATGAAAAGGACGTCTAAAAACAGAAAATGCAACTTCGAAAACAATCAGTTTTGAGCCTATAAAGGTTATTATGGTAAGAAGGAAGGTAGGCCGAAAAGAGAGAAACAAGAAGAAATTCATTAGAGTATACTTTATGAAGAAAGCTTCTAAAAGTAGATATAGTAACTTCGAATCCAAATAGGCCTAGGCTTAAGAAGGTTATTGTGGTAAGAAGGAACGTAGACCGAAGAGAGAGAAACAGGCAGGGGTTAACTAGATTATGATGACTTGGCTGGGAAGTTTTGATGTATTCACCATATAACCCTGACCTTGCCCCATCGGACTACCATTTGTTTCGGCCAATGCAGAACTCCCTTAATGGAGTATAATTGGCTTCAAAAGAAAGCTGTGAAATATACTTGTAGCAATCTTTGCCAAGAAACTTGAAAAGTTTTACACTGATGGTATAATGTCTCCAGTGGAAAAATGACAAAAAGTGATCGACTAAAATGGTACATATCTGGTTCAATAAAGTGCATTATAAATATAAAAAAAAATAATTTGAAGTTTGATTAGCAAAAAATACTTTTCAACCACCCAATATTAAGAACATCACTTGGTGTACAAAAATATCATTTTCATATAAGGACCATCTGTAGTGAGGGTTCAAAACATACCAGTATTTTCGATTTGCCTACTGACTATCCAAAAAGCATTTAATTTTACGGTTTAAATCACCATTAAATTTCATAGTAGCCCGAAAAAGTTCGCCATACATCAAAAAGGCTTAGATTTTAAGATTTAAGTACGAAATCTGAGCTTCAAATGTACTAGGTATGAATATTGAATGGATTTCTTCATTTTTACCCTGAAGTATCCTTAACTACATATAGAAATAGAGAATTTTGAAAACCAAAATATTTTAATAAAAAGTATAAAGCTTGTGCCGTTATTTAGCGCTTTCAACTAAGGCCGCCATCAAACTGCTTTCGTTTGAGCAACTTGTAAGCAATTTAACTTTATAATAGCTGCCACAAGTCAACTGTTAGGTCACACTACTCACGTGTGCTACATCATCGTTGTCACATCACCTTTGTAGCCTTCGGTCAATAACACAAAAGCACAAGGAAATGCATGTTTTCCCCACACATTCTACGCTGCAGACTCACATACAAGTAACTTTGGTCTGGTATGGTCTAAAACTCGCCGCTCCTATATACTAGTATGTAGACATGTGCGAGTATGTCGAACTTTGACAACAGTTTAGTGATGAGTAAATGTCCGAAATTTGAGATTTTAAATTGAATGTCACAAAACCGGCAAGAGCACACTGTCACACACGCACAAGTGACGTATTAATTTGTGCTTTTGTCATTTTGGCCATGTGGGGCGGGGGAAATGGTTTTGCGGTCAGGGACGTCACAGTGCATTGTACCTGCTGCTTTGTGCGGTTAGTGGTACCGGCTAGTTTGGGCTTTTGACATAGTCACAGCTACAAACCCACAGGCTCATCAGCTGACTTAATGTTTTTGTTGGCAAACATGTCGGCGTCATGTCATTAGTTGACTTGCATTGTGTGATTTACCGCTGTTTTTCTACGCTTCCAACGACCAAAAATGTTCGACATGGTTTTTGTGTGGATTTGCTAGTATTTTCGACTCGCCCGCTTGGTGCCTAGAAGTGCAAGTGTGGCAAGCGTGGCAAGCAAGCAAGTTTGTTTGTGTAAATTAAATTCTAAAACACCGGTTTCCAGTTGGCCGAAGCGCTTGCGGATACATGTGTTCTACACGGGCATTAGTGAGCGAGTGGCTGTGTGTGTGTGGGTGTGTTAAATTCGTAGCGGGTGTTGTGTTAGTTGGGTTTTGTGACTAATTTGTAACCTGACCAATGGTTGTCAACCCAAAAGCCGCAAAAAATAAATTTCCACTTAATTTTAATATGTTCTTCATGCAAATACAACGGGCTTATGAGCTAATGAAATAATGTCTACGAAGTTGAAGTTCATTAAATTTTTGTTATTTTGCTCTTACGATTCCTATGACTTGATAACATATACATACATAAGTATATGCAAGCATTTTATGATTGGTTTGTTGCATATGAATATATAATTATGTATGATTAGTGATTGATTGTGGAGATATACAGATTTTTGGAAACCCTAGATGGATATCAGATCATTTCAAATTAAAATTTCGTAAAGTCCCTAATGAACGATTATTAATTTCTCTATATCAGGTTGATGAAACGGGGGTGCCTTTATGTTCAAGCAAAACCGTCAGATGACTCCCAACAAAAAAAATACATAGAGACATAAAATAAATATGACCCATAAAGTTTTTTACATAGGAAACCCTAATCGGCGTATTATGCTCTGCATAATGCGAGAGTTTAATTTTCTATCTCAAAAGGTCGGTCTTAAACACCCCGAATGAATGTCCTGCTGCAACAAATCGGCGCATTATATTCTTATAGTCCCAGCTTTTGGAAAAGTCTCAATAGATCAAATCGATTACAAATCATTATTCATTTGGGGTTTCTCATGTCTACAAAGAATTTATCCTTGTATGAAATTGAATGTTCTCTTTGTGGGAAAAATCGAAACCGCACCTGACGTATTTCGTAATCGACTCAAGATCGATGAGCTATACAAGTATATTTAAAAATTATCAGGATGGAGAGACGAGTTGAAATCTGAATAGCTGTAAGTCTGTCTGTCCGTCTGTCCGTCCTGATGAAACTTGGTATGTGCATTCCTTGGCAAAAAAGTACGAGTTCGCAAACCAATAAGGTGTTATGACTAAACACTAAATTAAGATATAAAACTCTAGTTTGGCACAGGGGATTGCACCAGCAAGGGACAAAGTTTTGAAAAAGTGGATGTAGCCTAGCTCTCTAATATGTTTATTGTACATATCTCTCAAATTATCATTATCGTTCAAGCCAAAAAAACCAAAATCGCTCACTTTAAATCCTATAAGAACTTCTACCGAAAGTGTGAAATTGGATGAAATCGGGCGTGGCACCATCTACTTTTAGGTAAAATCACATATTTCAGTACCCGCTCGACCGATTTCAACCAAATATATGACCATTCTCTAACATTTCTATATAACAGTGTGAAAATGGGCGAAAGCGAAAACCAGCCACGCCGACTTACCATATAAAACAATTTTAAATACCTAATATTGCATACAAATTTTCGAACTTGCGAGTGATTTTGGGGTATTGGAAATGGGGTATCATTATCTTTATACCGTATAATCTTAATAAAATTAAGAGAGGGTGGTTTTCTTATAATGGTGAATATTTGTGCTTAGAATGAACAAACTCGCCCTAGACCTCATATAACTAATATGCAGTAGGCACCTGAAGGTAGATTCTTGGCTTGAATCCTTGCAGGTTGCAATGGTATGAAATGTTCGGTTATACTCGAACTTAGCTCTTCCTTAATTGTTGTTTAATAAGGTTAACATTTTGGAAAATTATGGATTACCTTAATCGTAAGAGAGCGTTTAGGACTTTTGTGAAAAAGTTACAGATATGCTAGAATCACGTATTAATGCGGTACTCTCTTCATACCGTCTCTCAAAGTCTAGGATTCTTAGTTCTAGATTAGATATCTGTACTATTGGAACCGATTTTGCATTCTTTATAAAACTAACACTTTAAACTTAGTAAAGGATAACACAAAAATTAAGTTTTTAAAGGATTAGAACAGTCAAGAGCCATTTAAAGGGCAGCTTTGATAATAATGGCTTGTCAAAAAAGTCTTGCGGTATTTTTATTGAATTTTTTTTTTATTGAAATTGAAATGAATTTTTGATGACTCATGCCCAACTCTTGACCGATGCTATGGCTGCTACTGTGCCGGTCTCTTTCGACCAATTCAGCGATTTTATCGCAATTTTCGTCGACAGGACTTCCGGAGCGTGGCGTATCTTCGACTACCTCTACACCAGAACGAAAACGTTGAAACCATCGTTGTGCGGTGGAAATGGAAACTGTATCGGGTCCATAAACTGCACAACTTTTATTGGCGGCTTGAGATGCATTTTTGCCTTTATCGTAGTAGTACTATAAAATATGCCGTATTTTCTCTTTATTTTGCTCCATGTTTGCGACGCTATAACTCACGAACGACTTAAAAGAAACAATGTTAACGCGTGAAATGAGCTTTCCAAAAAGGTATAGCATGACCCGATGGGACGAATAAAACTAGAACTACGCGCTTTCAGCGACAACTAGCGAAAATACCGCAAGATTTTTTTGAGAACCTAATATATAAAACTAAATAAATAATAATAACACAAAATCTAATTTCTTTCATTCAGGATTTAGTTTTAACTAATGTACAGCGTCAACCAATAGAGATAACATGATTTAGCTTAATATACTTAAGATTTGTTAGTGAAGTGCGTACTTTTCAATTTCAATCTTATTAATTTTTCGCTAAATCGCGGATTTGTAAAAAAATAATAAATTTCAACCCAGACAATCAAAAGTAAATTGTTTATAACGGGTGATATGGTCAACATAATCGGCTTACTGGATGTACTATTCGCAATCCCATCTTGAGACGCAGCATTGATTAGTTTCTACCCAATAGTCCATGTATACATACGTAGTGAAGAAAATATAGCAGCCGTAGCTGAGAGTGTACACGAAGACCATGGAGAGTCGATTTGGCGCCGTTGGCAGCAACGCGGGCTGACGTATGGAACGACTTGGCGCATTTTGCAGCGAAATTATACTTTTAAAGCGTACAAAATACAGCTTGTGCAAGAACTGAAGACGATCGACCTTCCAAAGCGACATCGCTTCGCTCTATGGTCTCTTGAAAAGTTCCAAGAAGACCCGACGTTTTCGAGCCAAATTTCTTTGAGCGATTAGACCATTTATGGCTGAATGGGTATGTAAATAGTCAAAATTTCCACGTTTGGGATGAGGAGCAATCTGAAGAACCGTCAATGGCGACCATTGTCGCATCAAGATAACCGACTATTTGATGCTTGAAATTGAAGCTCATGATCTAGGTAACATTTGGTTTCAATCCCGCTTCAATTCAGGCCTTGGATAAAAACATCACTCGTGTTATTTGCCAGTTACCAGTCGAAATGCTCGAGTCATCGAAAGTTGGACTTCACGTATGGACCATCTGAGTCGTAAAAAATAAATGCGAAAGAATGTTCTTTCTAGTGATAATAAAAATTCCCCATTAAATTTGAATTTTATCCTTTAAAAGAAGTTACAATAATAACAAATCAAGCCTTTTAGATTGCACCATGATATATCTGTGAAGCTAAAAATGCTATAGTCTTCGAGTAAAATCGTTACCCGATTTTGGAAGTGTAGTTCCGAGAAAAAGAAAGTTGTTTGTGCTGAGCCTGATCCAACCGTTACCACACGGGATTGAACAGGGAAACTTTTGCTCATACCTCTACCAATTGTAGATATAAAGGTTTTTGGCCCTAAAATGCAGTTTTAGCCAAATAAAGCGATTTTAGAAAACCCTAGACTAGCCTTATCAATTAGAAATACCGCTAGTGCCAGTTCCGATTTTATTTCTATAAGAAATATTGAGAAACATTAATACAAGTATAATATGCATAACCTTCCTTAATTCGTCGCAAATTATTCCATCATCACGAATATAAACATAATTAGCACCTTCATTTTTAATAATCGTTTGTTGTTAGCATTGCGCTGCAAAGCATTTTCTTAGTAGCTCCGCAATACGAATACTTCATGCCATCAGCTGCTCAGGTCCCCTTCACCGGTGGCCACTGTAGTCTCCGTACATTTCAAGCGATTCTCTTTTACTCACTCCAAACGTTGTTTGTATGCATTTAACCGTTTGTATTTGCATTTGTTAACATCTATATGCGCGTATATGTGTGTTGTTGTTGTTTCGCTGCATAGTTTTCACAACAATTTCTTTGCGAAATTGCATTTCTCTATTTCTGCATTTCGTTCTTTGCATTTTGTGCTTTGCATTTTGCATTTGCTTTGCTTTTGCAGCTTTGCAACGTCGAGTGCTTGGCTGCCACTTCAGTTTATGAGCTTTGGCCAGGACGGACGGACGGCAGACGGGACGCCACACCACGCGCCGGTGTATCAAACGGTGTAGTTACAATATTTTATTGCTTATTCACATCGGTTTTGTGCGCGATTCGTGGATCGGGTCCGTGTTTCCTTTGACCATTCGATCGCACACACACATACACACGCTGAGCGGGAGAGAGACACGAAGCGACGAAGCTGCAGCAGAAGAAGTTGTTGCAGAACGTGTTGTTTCAAGTTGTTAGTGGTATTGTTGTTGTAATACTTATCTTCTCAAATTCGTTAAACGCACACACGCACACACACAGACGCATGCGCGTGTAATTTAATACGTGAACACTGCAAGGGGATAACTACGTGAATACCTGTGGTATAAAAGTGGTTTTGTGTTGGTGTTTTTGTAATTTTATGTGATTGGTTGCTTTAAGGAATATGCGTGCAGAAACACCGACGGCAAATTGTGTCCTGAAGTTTTGAAAATAATAATTTTTATTATGAATTTTTTTTTTTAATTTTTGGTGGAAAATATTTGATATTTATATTATATATGTTGAGAAATATTACTAATGAAACATATTTTATTAAAAATTTACAATTTTTTTTATCACATTCACGATTATTTGCCTGTCATATACATGCAATTTAGTGTTGCTTCCAAAAGTACTTGCCCCATCTTAGTTCTTCGCATTCATTCATAATTATTTATTCATATTGTCCAAATACAATACATATACATATACCTATGTATGTATGTATATAGAAAATATGTACGAACAACTTTCTTTACTTTAAATTGTATGTTCATTGCTCATTTAAGTCTTGTCAAGCAACAATTTACCAGCAACTTGAAGCTGTTTACAGTGTGCACCAGCAACCGCTTTGCGCTGATGACCGTGTATTGCTGCGTTGCAATTTTAATTGAAATTCGATACTTCAGTGCACGTTGCAAGTTTACTAGTCAATGTAGAATAAATAAGAAAAAAACTGGGAAATAAAATAATAAAATTGCAATTCAGATTGAAAAGCCGATAAATGCGAATGCAACATAAGCATATATGTTGGCGCATTATACTCGTAAATCAGCGATATGAATGTTGGTAAACCGCTATGGTAAACACGCACCGCTTACCCCCTGCACACTTGCTGCGCCGATTGCATGCAGACTTTGCTGATGTCGTCTACGACACCGTCGACGCTTTGTCGCTGATCCCAATAGTTCATCCGGTATATATACGAAATATTTCCGGAATTGCAAAGCACGCGATAACAACAAGAAAATGAAATAAGTATTGGTTGAAAAGAACTTTTAATTGAAAATTTATTGATATACCCTTTACGCAAGGTTTGCTAATGAAAATTTCATTGATATAAATGGTTACTTTGAAAAAATATTGAAAATAAAATATTAGTTCTAATTTGGTGCATTTTGACTCGGTGTCAATATCTAAATATTAAGCTTACGGCTAACGCTAAGATTTATTCTAAAAAAAAATTATAAAATAAATGAAATTAAATGAATTGGTTCGTGCTGAAATATGTTCTAACTGATTAAGGTATGATAATGCAAAGTGAGAGTCAAGTAGTCAATAGATGCACACCTTCATACTGCCGTTATTTTTCATGGTTGCGAGGCCTTTTTTTGTAATTGATCTAATTACTCAGAGTGAAACCGAACCGAACAAGGTTGTCAAAAATATAGCTAAATACTACTATGAGCAAGATATAAAAAAACTATCAAAACTACGCAAATACCTTTCGAAGGCTTGACATAATTACAACTCATATGACAGATATACATACTTATATAGTTACTACTTAAACAAAAGGCTTTGTTCATAATTCTAAAATTCTTAATTTATTCGAAATCTATGTCGTACCCCTCAAAGAAATCCGCCTTGGCACCATTAAACTTGTGCCAACGTTTTCTCCAATCCTCGTAACAGTTGCTAAAGTCAATTTTCAAAAAGCCTTCAATGCGCCTAGAGATTTGCGTTTAATGTCTTCAGTTGACTCAAATCGGTTTCCCCGGAGCGGTCGTTTGAGTTTGCTGAATAGCCAGAAGTCACACGGAGCTATATCAGGTTGAAATCTTGGGAAAAACTCATGAAAAATCAATGCAGTAAGCGACGGTGCATTATCGAGTTACAAAAACCAAGAGTTGTCAGCACATAATTCCGGTCTCTTTTTACGAATAGCTTCGAGCAAACGACGCATAACACTGAAATAGTATTCCTTGTTGACAGTTTCGCAGGTCGGAAGAAACTCGTAGTGCACCACACCTCGATAATAAGAAAATTGTCAACATAGTCTCGATTTTTGATCTGCTTTGACGTGGGTTTTTCAGCTTCGGCTCATCCTAGCCACGATATTCGGCCGATTGATCGTCTGTTTCCGGGTCGTAAGCATAAATCTAAGTCTCATCGCCAATAATAATATGTTTCATGTCATCGAGGTAGTCGGAAAGCTTGTTTCACAGACGTTAACGAAACGTTGTTTTTCCAAAAAATTGGTTGATTTTGAAACCAGTCATGCTTTCACTTTTCTTAGTCCCAAATGATCTTTCAAAATGGGTTTCCTTGATCCTTCTGATTTTCCAACGTTGCCAGTAGGATCTCTTCCGATTAGATATCTGACTGATCGTCGATTCTCAAGCACTAATTCCTATATTTTATTGACGTGTTGATAATCAGTTGATGTTGATAGCCGTCCCTTGACTGTCTCGTCAATTCTGCAGATAATATTAGATATTTCTGCCTTATGCTGAAGTCACTAGTAGATTTAGTACTCTATTTTTCGCCTAGTAATCACAAAATGCTTAAAGTTTTAAACGTTAAGTAAGGAATGAAGATGGAATTTAAGATTGGGTTCATCTTAAAAACATATGTATGCCTTCAACTAACATCACAATCACTTGCGAACGGTGCATACTTTCTTTCAATCAAAAAGAAATACTGCTTTAAGCAATAACTAGGTGTTCACAAAAATAGTCCAAACTGAAGTTAAAGCACTTTTTTCTTGTGTTAACGAATTGTGAATGAATTTTCAAAACTCGCTACGTTAGCGCGATTCGAACGCTCGTCAGCTAAAAGCGAGCTTTTAATTCATACCTCGAATATTTATATGTAAGAACTGTAAAGACTTGCCAATACACGCCTTTTTGATTGTTAAATAGCTTTCTTTATGAGTTATTAACAACAAAACATTCTTTAAAACAAGTTACATACCTCCTCTTTCCATATGTAAAGGTGTTTGTCGGCTCAAGTTTGCTATGTTTACAAAACACGTCGTTGTTGTCAATGCCCGATTGCCATACACATCGCCGATTAGTGAACGCGCGAAGTTCAAGCGAAGAAAGTGCGCGCTCTGTGTGTTGTTGAGTCCTCAGTGCGGAGCGGTGAATGTGATCGAGTGAAATTTATACAGATTTACCGTTAAGCACAATAATTATGCCGAGAAGTGCAAGCTTACATTGTTTCGCAAATTATGCAATTTATTGCATTGATTTATGATTGATTATACAGTTTTGTCGTTGCGATTAATATTAAAACGTAGGCGAATTCGCATTACCAAACGAGTGATTTGTGTCGGTCTTTACTGTATCAATAATTTGATGACACGCATGTGCTGTCTGTTCTTACAAATATATAATATGTGCACATTTATACATACTGTGAGCCTAATGATTATAGCGCGTGTGAAATTGCATTTGATTTGAATCGAATTTGTTACAATTTGTGCGCATTTGGTTTATAATTTCCAATTTCAATTAATTCACTTCAACTCATAATAAGCAATTATTCAGCTGTGGAACGATTTGAATTCATATGAAATCATGTCATACAACGTGCCGCTACCAAAGGTGACATTACAACCGACCAAAACAGCAGGTAGTTTTATGGTAAGTGGAAGACTCTTCCTTATACGCCTTTATATTGATTATAAATGGGCAATAATTATTGCTTACTGATGATTTGCTGATTTTAAATATGCGGAATGAATATAACGTCACCTAAAATGCAAACTAACGTAACATCACTTTTCATAAGTTTAAAGGCGAAGGAAAAATGATATAATAGAAACCACTCATATTGAAACAAAAAGTTTTGGTTATAAAATCGTTATATATTGGTTATTTGCTGGTTATATCTGACAGCGGAAGTTGAAAATTTTTTGATAATCGTAAGCAATAAAAAACTCAATTTGAATTTTAGGTGACGATATAAACTTTTAGCACTTAAAAACCGTCATTGTTCTCCTCAGGGTTGCAAATGTGGTATTGAAAAGGCAATTTCAATTTTAAACGCATAAACATTAATTAAATAAAATTTTCTTATTTCTAATCCTAAATCCTGGTATAAAAATAAAAAACCAAAATTTGTTTCATAAATACCAGATGGACATATAAAAAGTGTTTATCTCAAGTTTACAATTCTCATGAGTTCTAGCGCTGGATCTATGGAACTCCAGTGAGCTTAACAAGCACTTGCCAATAATAAGATTTTTGTTTTTAATTATGGAGAGCTCAAAACGCTTCGTTCATCTATGAGGTGATGTACTTTAAACAGTTTTTTGATATCACAAAGGACAAATATTTGTCTAAGTGGCAGCAATCTTACAACCTGCGACTTGACCTAACCTAAAATATGTTTTTACTATAGCAATTTTTGTCTTATTTACATTTAACTACTCTTAAATATAGGTTTTCAGTTAAAAAATATAAATTTTCAATTTTTATCCCGTAACACTCAAAACATTTATACGGATGGCTCGAAACTGGAGGATAGAGTTGGTGCGGGGTTATACTGTCCAGAAAGAAGTCAGCCTATTAGGCTGCCGGACCACAGCCAAGTAGCAGTCGAGGCAGTAACATCGTATCGTATCGGCTAACGCCCGAAAACGTCATAAATGAACTACTTGGATGCAAAACTGCAAAAGTCTCGATAGGAGAGTCTGTAAGAATATGATCGGAATACCAACTGGTCACTGTGGGGTGACGATACACGCCCGCATAATGGGGCTGACAGATCTCGGTGGAATACTACTGCGGTCTACCTTCTCCAGTTTCGCTCCTTCCCAACAGGTTTGAAAGCATTCTGAACGCTTCCCTCACCCATGTTAGCGACAAGTCGTCGTAACATTTTAAAATTTTGACACCGCTAAGCCATCATGCACTATCAAAAGATGGCATGGGTGCGTTAGGTCCGGCGTCCATTCTAGAGAATGCTTCATTTCCACTATTTTCCACCGGTCATTGGCTGCCGCCGCTCCTTTGGACGTTGTCGGCTTATCCGTGTGCTTGACATCTCGATTTTCGTCTATGTCCTTGCAATTCCTCTTTTTCGAGGCCGTCTTCATTTCGCTTTTCGTCGAATGCTGCCTCTTTGCAGCGATATGCTTCTCAATGCGGTTATCTGTACGCTCGATACAAGGCATTGAACCAGTTTCGAGTGGCGAAGTGAGCCCGGTCGTTTTTTACCTCCTCTCTAGCCCAAACCAGCTGTTTCACCTCCTCTTCCTTCAGGCTAGACTTGCGCTCGAAACGGTTGCATATTCCGACCGCCGCCGTGACGTTAAGTTTTCTTATCCCGATAAGCGTACAAAAAGTTTGTTTGAGATTGTCAATATTAAGGAATTTAACTGATCTTGTGTTTGAGGAGTGAATTGAACAGCTCTTGTATAAAGAAAGCTTAAACAATATTCCACAAAACAAAATGTGAAAAGTACAACCTACATGAGGTCTCTTACTTATAATACACAGTCAAACAGTTGAAGGTGATCCATCATTGTAATACATGCAGGCAGATAAACATATACAATTATATATGTACGTAAAGGATTGGAAGTAAAAATGTTTCATTCATTAAAAATATTTATTTATCATTCATTACTAATTCATTTCAATGGTAATTCCGCGAATTACAATTAAAGTGTGCAGTAACCGATTGGTAAGAAAAAACCTGCCAACCTGAATATGAGCAGAACAAATTTCTCAAACCCTATGTAAGTGTCTCTTAAAATAACCAACGGTTTTGGCCACACGTGCTATTTTAACGGCATTGTTCGCGTTGACAAAACACTATACATAAAATACATACTTATATGTACACATATTATATATATTGGTATTGATATATACATAAATAATTCTCCTACCAATTATTCGTAACAAAATTTTGAACGCTTTGTTTTTCAACACAAAAGGCCAATTTCGGTGTGACAACTTTCAAAAACTGTTTAACTACGAATTGGCAACGCACAGTGGCTGCTGAACTATCGAACTATCAATTATGTAGCAATAATTAATTACGCACCCTGTCATGTTATTACTTTTTATGAACATGTTTTGCTGTTTACTGTTTTGTCTTGTAAGATTTTTGTCACAAATGGAATTCAGAAGCAAAAACATGTCGCCTAAAAAATAGAACATGAAACGAAAATACTTTTGTAGATTTGTATGTATGTAACTAGTATTGTATAAACAGCATTTATTGTCGCATTGTGAATGCTGGCGGTGCTTTATCAAATATTTTTATCTATTTTGACAACATTGCTTTTCATTCTTTTTCCTTTCTTTATTGAAAATTAAACATGCATTTAAAACTTGTTTGGCGACTGCTCTTATTTTCAACAAGTTATGATAAATGGTATGTAAATATGCTAAATGATTTCATAGATGCGATCTACACTGAAATGTGCTGTCGCTTTGCTGTTGGACTTATGAAAATAGTATATTTATGAAAAGGGTATATTAAGTGTTTGGAACACCCAAAAGGAAACTTCAAAGACCATTTAAAGTGCACATATACTATATAAATATGTATATAAATGATTAGCGCGATTAAGCCATGTCTATCTGTCTGCCCGTTGGTCTATATATAAATGAACTTGTCTCTCAGTTTTTGAGATATCGATCTGGAACTTTCTCACTAAAGAGCTAGAAATTCTTGTATAAAAACTTTTTCATTAGAGGAAATATCCAAGGTGCATTCTCCGAAGAAATTGTTCAGATCGAGTCGCTATAGCATATAGCTGCTATACAACAAGACCGATCAAAGTTCTTGTAAGGAATCTTTTGTAGTGTTTTCGAAGGGAGTTATAGCATCAGTGCAACCGAAGTTGACAAAAAAGTACTCGGAAATTATAATTAAATTCCTAGATAAATGATATGGTCAGAGAGCTCGACATCTCTCGCGAGTCCATTCGAATGATTTTCGTGGATATTTTGTGTATAAAACACGTTCTTGCTCGACTCGTCCAGATAAAGCTGAATTTTTTTCAAAAAGTGGACCGTAATCGGGTCTCTTTGGCCGTATTATAGCGTGAGAACATCCGTCGAAAACTGTCGGAATTGTGGAAGACTAATTTAAAGCCAAAAATACAATGAAAACCATCGATCAACCACCGTATTCAATAGATATGATCTGATTTTTTCTTGTTCCCCAACCTGGAATTACCGCTCCGTTAAACCCATTTTTAGTCGTTCGAAGAGATAAAACAAAATTCGCTGAACGAGCTGAAGGTCATCCAAAAAGTGCTTATGAAAAGAGTTTCGAAGACTGGAAAAATCGTTGGCATAAGTGTATTACATCTGGTGAGGATTGCGTTGAAGGCGATAAAATAAATATTGACGATTAATTAAATTTTTTGCGTGAACTGCGATGACAAAGAGTGTTTCTTATACTTACTTTTTGATATGAGTTGACAGCTCTTGGGCATAATTACTTAGGTACAACTCTTTGCAGAAAGGTTGTCACGAGTCTAATTTTAGGCGAATGTCATTTTTACTCCAAAAATGATCGTTAAGACTTAAATGTGTGTTGATCTTATAATAACGTAGATTTCGAGCATCGGTAGTTCCTGATTAGAATGATCCCTCTGGAAATCATTTGCCAATTTATTTTAATTTTTGTTTTACTTAAATGTAACGATAAATTATTTTCAAAGCCATACTGGAAAGAAATAACTCTGAAGGTGTTTGTGGCTGAATAATAAATGAGATCTGAGGCAGGTTTTGAGAAGGTAAGGTTATATTGATCGACTGTCTTGCCATTATAGACCTACTGATCCTTATTAATGATCGAGGTTCAGTTTAATTTGAACTGAAGTATTCGTCATACATCAGGTAAACGCATTTGGCGATCCTAAATAGCAACCAAAAACAGTCCTGCTGTCCTTCCGAGGCCGCATGTGCAAAAAGTATGCTTGTTTTTCTTTGGTACTGAGAAAACTTCTAGACACTCTCTTTTCCATTGAACAGCTTCCGTTAGATTGAGGTTTAAACGTTGGTCGGCAAACCAGGCAACTTGGATGTCATTGATATAGACATCTAAAAAAATGTATAACCTCAAAGCACTTTGTAGTTTTACGAGTTTTACTGGTATCATAAAATACCAGTGTTCTAACCAGTTCGAACCAAATTGGATCATACGACCTCTTTGTCGCAAGGATCGTAAGTATTACCTAAGCTAACCTAAAAAGGACATTCAAAACTCTCCAACTTTCTTATTAGATATACTTTTATGCAATCGAAATTTGAAACACATGTTAAAATTTTCAAGTTGAGAGCTCAGAAAATGGAAATACTATTCCCGAGAGAGTAACCCATTTAAGTCCGAAATGTTAATAGATTTTTTTCGACAGCACTTTTTTGAATTTCCAAAAAACAGATTTTTTCAATTTAACATAACGCGATTTCTCGCAGTGCCTCCAGTGGCAAACGTTGGTGTATTACGAACACTTACGAAATCACCTTTTACATGTCAACAAATGCGAACTTACATCACATCAATAAATTGATATGAAACAGATATGAACGCGCAACACATTTTCGGGAGTGTTGAATGGAATCGAGGCTACCGCAATTTGTGCGACAGCAAAGTAGCGTTTAGCATCAACGCTTTGACGAGCTTGCGATGTTGGTGCTTTTGTTTTCTTTGTGGCGGTGGCTTATCGGGGAATGTACGCTTGTAATTGATGCCTAAACGCAAATGGGTGTGTATCTATCAGGTATGAACATGCAATTAACAACCAAAGCAAACTACAAAAACAAAAAGCTACGACTAATGCTATAGTAGTGTGACATCTGGTTGCCAGTGGGTGTGGCCGCGTGCCTGCCGCTTTGTGTTTTAACTTTCATTAGTGCGATTAAGCGGCGCAACCATTTCAAACTTGACTTTCGTTTCATTTAGCTACCGTGTGGCGATACGAGTTTCATTCACCATTGCCATTTAATTTCATGCGTTCAGCAGTAAATATGTATACATACACATTTGTTGGTTTGGCTGTCAATTGCCACTGGACAATCACATTTTGAGTTTAGCCACAATTAATTTGGCTTTAAATAACTTTAATTTGCTGCTGAGGCAGCGGCTGGTTTGCATCACTTTACTGATAAGAATCACGCGTTGGAGATTAATTTGGTGCGCGCTTTTGAATTTAATAAATTTTCTTTGATAATACAATCGGAAGCCGTTATTTTTAGTGTGTATGGGTAACATTTTATTCGCTTCATGAGCCCAATGGATTTTCGTAATGAAAACTATTCGACGTGCATATTTGACAATAATACTATGATAAAACGGGTCTATAACCATATTCGTGAGATGTTTTCAAAATTTGAACCTTTATATTAAAAAACATAAAAATCGTCTTTTAATTTTATCACTTTTGAATATTACCGACTTTTTTTAAACGTTTCAAAATGGCCGCTGGAATGACTGTTAAATATTTTACCAGCTCTTTCATTGCGTAATGGTTCTGGTGCCTCATCTTCAATCTTTTGTGGCCTCCCAGGACCTACTTCGTCCACCAATACAAAATCAGCACTGTTCAGTTGTCACACCTACTTTTGCCACAGAACTTTGATATTGCTATAGTGACTCAATCTAAACAACTTTGCTTTGGTAAATAATTGTTTTGTCAAATTTCATGAAAATATTTCTTAAAATGCCATATTTTTCTATACAAGTCCTTGATTGTTTGTATGCCAAATTTTGTGAAGTATCTTGCAAAATACGATGGTACGATATCGGCGGTTTCATGGATAGAAAAGGACGTGTGCAAAATTTCAAATCGATATTCGGATCAAAAACTGAGGGAGTAAATATGCCTAAATTGACTCAGCTCGTCACACTGATAACACTGGTCTACGACGGACAACATTGTTATCATAGCAAAAAGAAAATTCGAGAACACTCTCTGCGTTATCATACAAAGGGGACTAGGCCTAGCCAAGGTAGGATGCAGAGGGGTTGGACTGAACATCAACCTCTCGAAGACGGCCATCGTCCCGCTTGTGAGACCATAGAGATAGAGATGACTAATATGGTCAAATACCTTGGTCTCACGCTGGATTCCACTCTGTGGTTGAAGCAGCATGTTGACCTGACTATGGCTGGTAGATCCTGAGGCTGCAAGCCAAGGATTTTTAGGTGGTTGTATACCATGTATACCGATTATCACTTATGGACGGTGGTTTGGGCCTCGAAAGCATCGCAGACTTCGGTTGGATTTCAACTATCGATGCTGCAACGATGCGCCTGCATCTGCGAGGCGGGTGTCATGCGCATATGTTCGGCGGCGGCACTTGAAGTCATGGTGGATCTCACACCGCTTCACTTAGTAATTGGTTAGGTTTCCAAACACACTGTTCCAAATGACAGCAGAACGGTTTTGCAGAGGTAAGGTAATCCCTTCGCAGCACATGAAAGACTTAAGTGACGAAATACCACTGGCTCTTCTCCCAAGGAACAGGATTACCAAAAGCTTAAACCCCACTAAGAAGTTCAAAGTTACCATCATCAGTAAGGCTAAAGGGAACCGTTATGCTCTCGAGTTACTGCTTAGGGATAGTACAAGGACTATGCAGAAAACTCTCCATACCTATGGCAAGTTTTCTGAGCATATTTCAAGCAGAGAAACAGACAAATCACTATTCATGCAGGAGTGTATAGAACGACTGAACAGTATATGAGATCGTAACCAAATGTACCTTATTTGGTTGCCCGATCACAAAGGTATAGCGGGGAATGAACTGGCTGATGAGCTCGCCCGCTCCGCACCATCCAGCAACATAGCAAGACCCGATCCTTTCATTGTGGTTGGTCCCTATACTATAAATGAGCTGCATTTCGGCCGCAAGGATGAAGGAGTGGGTACGGAGGGGTATTGGCAACAACTCTAAGATTAACTCAGGCTACTTATCGCTTTCTACACCGGCCATTGTGGGCTCAAAAAGCAATTATATAACATGGGCCTAGTCGGTTCTGCGACATAGAGCCTGAAATTCCAGAACACTGAACAGCAGTCGGTAGGCCCTAGATAAGTCGTTGTGATTTAGGAGAGGGACCTTAGGTCGCGGTGCAATCCACAGTAGCACTAGCAGTACTCTGCCATCAAATTTTGTTACTAAAATGCCGATTTTAATAGAGATATGTAATTGTTTTAGACTATAGACATTGTAAGAGTCTAATTTCCAGCAGAGTTTTCTATTTATCATATTTATTAAAAGTAATAATGGCTTTGGAAGCAGACATGTTGAATACCAATTTCAGACGTTTTTCTGACACGTTGATGATCTGTAATTTGCTCGATGTTTTTCTCATGCGGCCATTGCTTATTACGCTGATCACAATTACGACGAGATTCATTCATTGCGCGAACGACGAATGGGAAAAGCTTTACATTACAAGTTTTTACAGTCTTAGAGATACATGCATAGTACATATACACGTATGTATATGCACATATATTTGGATGAAAGTATATGGACATGATGTGACTTAGGTGAACGTGACGTATGATGCTAAACGCATTGGTAATTGCTGATTCCTGAGTTAAATAGTGACAATTGAACAACAAATGTGGCGATTGATTCGCGCCATAAATGGCGCTAAAAAACTGGTGAGTTGAGATGAAAAAAGAGGAAGCCATTGGCAACAACACGGCACAAACATTACGCATTTGTCTTGTTGACT
Organism: Bactrocera tryoni; assembly: GCF_016617805.1. Taxonomy (NCBI): domain Eukaryota; kingdom Metazoa; phylum Arthropoda; class Insecta; order Diptera; family Tephritidae; genus Bactrocera; species Bactrocera tryoni. Next base: position 33,968,797 of record NC_052503.1, on the reverse strand, counting down.
GTGGCCACTAAAGAAGGTGTGAAGAGATGCCTTTTTTAGGGCCACGGACGTAAAATGACTGACGACAAACAGCGCAACAACAGCAAAGCACAATGATCTGTTGTTGCTGCTTCCCCAACTGATGACAACAACGCTTGGAGTCAAAGCAAGAGGTAAACGAAAACTACCATAAGTAACCGACACAAACAGATATATTACTCATACAGCTAAATGGCGTCAACGCAACCGTGTGGCGGCGTTGAATGAACAAAAAGTGAAAATCGCATTTCAATTGCAACGGTGCGCGCTTGGCGTTGTATACAAAGCGCGCAATGCCGTTTCGGTCGAACATACGATCCAACGATCATGCGATCGATCGACCGCCGTCTTGTCGTTTTGGCGTCGATTGGCGCGATCGCGCGCAAGTGCAGTGAACGGCAGAAGTGCAGCGATTTGCAGTCCGCGCATGTCGCTGCAATTAAAAAACGCCTTACTCGGTGCCACATCTAGATTCGGCAACGAAACCGACGACGACAACGACAACAAAAGTGCGGCAATGCGACTAAGCGCGGCGCGCAGGTGCACAGGTGCAGATTATTACGCATGCAATGCGGCAGTCCACCGTAGAAGTGCATATGCATAGCAGCTTGGAACGTGTACTACTCATCTGCGCTTCTGCTTTTTCTTTTGCTCAATGGACGGACGGACGTACGACCAAATGACGCACCACTTGCTGGCGTAAATACGCATGCGCAACTAACAAATATGCATACGCGCGAATGATGGAAAAATACAACAAATTTGAAAAAAGGAAATAAACGCGTAAAAGTGCATACAAATATTGCATGTAGATTTTCAGATATCGGAGTCATAAATGCATGCAGTTATGCACCTGCAACTGCGCAAGTAAAACGCGCCTCACCTCTGTCTCCGCTCCACTCATTTCGACATACGTATATGCTATGGCGCGCTTATGTTTTTGGTGTCTACTAAAAATCTTTTGTCCGCTAAGTACGTGCAAATGTGCTGGCCAGCTATTTAAGCATTGTCTATTAACTGCAACAACAACAACAAGCGCCCGGCGGCCAATGACCAACAACGCTAATACGCGTACATAAGCGGCGATCTGACGTTCGTCTACGTCGAACGCGCGATCATTCTCTAAATCCTTGTCAAGCGTCGAGTGTTTTTGACTACTCGAAATTCATGCGCATGGCTACTGCCATTCTTGGGCAACCATTAAAAACAATAACATGCCAAAGTACAATGCGCATTAAGGCCAATAAATAATACAAATGACAGCAATCAAATGCGCAATGATCGCCAACGGTCAGCGTTGCTTAGACATTTGTCGATGTAATGTGTATGTGTGCGCGTCAAGTGTGTCACTGCAATCCATCAATTTGAGTTCTTTCGTCAATTCTATTCTTTTTTATTGTTTTTCGGTCCGCTTTTTTGGTATTATCATGCATGGTACAACAACAGCAACTTCAGCCATGCACCGGAAGTTGCCATTTGAATTGAATAGCGTTATTAATTATCGAATTGTTGTTGGGTCAGCTGCTTTATGCTGCCGCTGTACTCTGTGGAAAGCGAAAACGTGTCTTTGATTATGGCGAGATACATAATTTGGATGTTTGGGAAAGGCTTTTCATGATATAGTGAAGAAAATAAAAAGCTCTGTGTGACTGCTGGCTGTTCAACAAACTCAAATGACCGCTATATGGAAAATGTTTTGAGTCATTTGAAGCCATTAAACGTGAATCGCTGTGCGCTTTGAAGGCTATAACGGAATTTTACTTTAACAACTGTTTCAAGAATTGAAAAAAAAAAACGTGACTTGTAGAATTTGGTCTTTGTTCGTCGTGAGAGGACTTTACTTCTCAATTGTCCACTCAGTCCGAAGTAACACCTGTTGGTAATAGATATTTTGCGTTGGATTTCGAAGATGATACGAAATTATCTACGACTTCGAAGTTATGACTGTCAACAGTGACATGGAAGCGAAGTCGCGAGTTTATTTGATGACAGATAGAGATATTTCGTCTTCACTCGTTCACAACCAGACCCACTTCCTTTGCTTCCGTATCCTAAAACACTGGAGACTTGTCTTCCGTCTATCACAACATGATCGATCTAGTTGAAGGCTTTACGATCCGGAGGCAGCCAGGTAGCTTATTGAATATTCCTTTGCTGGAATTTAGGACTACAGTACTACCATATATCGGGCCATTTGAGGAGACTGAACTTACCGACCGTTGTGCCAAAGATAAAGTCGCCAAGCACGATTTTTACATCATAGAAATCATCTTTGGTCACATCGTCTCAAATACAGCGCACAGCCCTGGGGAGAGAAAAATATTTTTCGGCTACCCAGAGGATACTTGGTCTAAGACCGGAGGTGGTGAGTTGCTTGAGCCATATGTAAAAGAATCGCTTCGGGCCACTCCCAAATGATTGACGCTCAGAGAGCTTTCCTTACTTGAGAGAACTTCAAGACATGACTAAATCCTCCACTTCTACACATGACTCCATCTTCCATGTATGAATAATTTTTACGGAATATAAGGTCAAAATAGGTATGAAATAAAAATCCGGTATTCCAAAATGCTTCTTTCAATTTTAGATCTAAACATATTTATATAGATATTATATATAGTATATACTTACATATGCAATGCAAAATGTGCATTCACAGAAAGCATATTGATGACTCATTACAGTAGTTAATTAGTAATTCACTAACGTTTTGTCAATTACATTGCAGTAGCGAAATTAAAACCACAAAGAAATGCCGAAATGACTTTAACAACAGTACTGTAATTCATAATTAGACGAATAAACAGGGTTCACTACTTGTGGAAAATAATATTTCTAAAATTATTTACTCTTTATTAATATGAAAACAAAACTAATAGCTGTCTTCGATTCCTGGGCAGAAAATTTACATGTCAAAAAATAGAAAACGAAACTAGGGAGTTACTAAAGCAACTTTTCGATTCGGAGAGAAGAGTTTCAGCACCAAAAAAAGAAGTGCAGGGTTGCACTGAAAGCGCGTTCGTCTGATTGAACAGCAGCTGCGGTTGTTTGCTTGAAAAGGGAGGACAAGCGATCGCATTCAGGCCATCATTAGCCCATTTCGCTCCAGATGCTACCGAAATTAGACCTTATCCAGCAACTGAGTGGATTTGGTAAATACAGCCGCTGAAGCTTGTTCGTTTCGCTACTCTCTAAGTTTTAGCGAATCGAAGGCAGCTTATGTAAGCTGAGCTTAACATTTTGCGCATTGTTACTATTATTAAATATATTAGGCTGTCAAATATCGCCCTTCCGCTTTTTTGCTCTTTATTCAATGCTTTATAAAAAGTATTACTGTGATCGGATTAGTTCAAATACGCGCCGTTTCGTTCGATAATCTGTTTCCATCTAGACGGCAACTTCATAATATCACCCTCGTAGAAGCCCCCTCCTTATTTGCGAAGAACTCGGGCAGCCACTTTTCACAAGCTTCTTTTGAGTTCAACTTTACACCAACAAGGGCGTTCGCCTTGGACAGGACAGGTGGTAATCGTTTGGCGCTACGTCCGGGCCATATGGTGGATGCGATAAAACCTCCCATCCGAGCTCCCGTAGCTTCTGACAAGTCATCAACGAAGTGTGTGGTTTGGCGTTGTCCTGGTGGATGACTACACCCTTCTTGTTGGCCAATTTTGAACGCTTCTGGTCGATCGCCTGTTTTAAGAGGTCCAGTTGTTCGCAGCAAATGGTAGAATTAAGCGTGTGGCCATATGGGAGCAGCTCTTAGTGGATGATTCCTTTCCAATCCCACCAAACACACAGCAAAACCTTCCTGGCCGTCAATCCCGGCCTGGCCACTGTGTGGGACGATTCACCGTACTTCGACCATGACCGTTTTCGCTTGATATTGTCGTATGTGTTCCTTTTTTCGTCGCCAGTCACCATCCGCTTCAAAAATGGGTCGAGTTCGATACGCTTCCGCAGCATATCGCATTCGGTCCAGAAGGTTTTTTTGCGTCAAATCATGCGGCCCACAACATCTAGCTTTTTTATGTATACAGCCTTCTGCAGATGATTTAAAATGGTTTGGTGTCTAACTCCCATCTTCTGGGCGATGTCACGAGATGCCAAACGCGAATTTCGGCGTTAGTGAACTCCATGTTTACAAGTCTATAACTGTTGAACGCAATATCTAAACTAATCATGCATAGCGTCGTTTTGTAGGTTATGTCAAGACCTTTCAAAGATGTATGTGCCAGATACGAGCTCTGTAGAATATAAATTCAAAAGACAAAAAGACGGAACGGAGATATTTGACAACCTAATTATTGTAGAAATATTAATACAAACATTTAACTCGACAACCCTTTCTCAGACGTCGATGAATTCTACCCGCCTGTTTTGTGCATTACCTTATATGCGTACCTATGTACATATGTACATATGACCTAATGTACTTATTTGGCGCAAGAACATCAATACGCAAATATACACACGCATATTCTATGTATGTAAATAAAGGTTCATATATATCTGTGTTGGTATATACATTTATTTATACGAGTATGTATACCTTTATATGCGGTGCGAAGCGCATTGTTTATAGCTGTTGCTGTTGTTACTGTCAATTTGCTGTAACATTAAAGACCATGTCATGCGCCAAAGTGACCATTTGACTGACGTTTGGCGACACCAAGTCATGATGATCGTGTGCGACACCGGCCATACAGCCATACTGACCAAGCGCCGTGCCGCGGCGTCGGCCAACTTCAGCAAGGCTACCCACAGTCTTTACTGTCAGTTAGATTGACGCTGATTGTGGCGCTGTAATTGTTGGTGATATTGGTGAAAGGAATGCAATTTGTACGCGTGCGCGCATTTAACACAAGCTCTCATATTCATATACATTTAAATGCTCATTTGCGTATATATGTCCATACATATGAACATTTGTAAATTTTTAAATTTATTTTATCGCATGAAGGCTGCGCAACAAATGTTTTCGCTGCTACTGTTGTTGTTATGAGAACCACCACAGCTTGCTCTTGTGGCTGTTGTTGTTGGCATGCAATTCGTCGGTACGTGATCGGCCGCTTAAGGCGCAGATTTGTGTTGAAAACACATGTAGTCAGCTGCTAATGCCGCTGCTGTGACCAGCTCATAAACCTCGTAGCGCAGCTTGTTGTTGTTGTTTTTATTATTGCCACTGCGAATTAGAATTTCATTAACGTCGCCGGTTTCACATTTATTTATTTATTGCCAAATAAAATATATAAATGAGTGATAGAATATGAATGGTAGAAAAAAAGTATTAATGAAACAATGCCAAATAGATGACACGCCACAAAAATCATGAATGAAAAAACTGTAAATTATGAATTGCGAATGAATATGCATATGTATATGATGTTGTTGCTGCCTTTGGCGAATGCGTGATTTTTTTTATTTTTATGTGTATTTTGAATATTTGTGTACAATTAGTCACGTTATTCGCGGTGTCGGCTTATAATTTATTTTATTGAGGCAAAATTTTAAAATACTAATTTTTATGCAAATACTGTACCAAAATTGTAATAATTTATTATGAAAATCACAGTTAGATCACCGACTAAACTGAGACGGTAGAAAGACGGTGATCCGATTATTCTTCTTTTCTTTTTGCGGCACTATAACCGTGTAATGTTCTTTTGTCTTATTTAATTATATAGCATTTAAATATTATTCCAAATTCTCCAGTTGATCCGAGTAACGCTTTGAAAATACGGTCTCGAAAAGCTGCGCACTCCAAGTCAGCTTTATTGTCACTTAAAACTTTAAATGCGGTTTTCTCGATTTTTGTAATATATGTATGTATATATCATCCATTTCGATATTCCCTACTTTTTAAAGAAAAAACACAGAAACTTCAAATTTAATGGGGAGTCTTTACTATAATTCGAAAGAATATTCTTTGGCATATATTCTATATGAAGTTATCTCTTTCAAATATTGGTCGGGGACGAACAGATGGTCCATCTGTCGAATCCAATTTTCGATGACTCGTTCGAACATTTCGACTGGTAACTGGCGAATGACACAGGTGATGTTTTGCTCCAAGGCCTGATTCGTAGCGGAGTTGTTCGCATATCGTTACAGGAAAAAGTTTAACGGTGTAATATCACATGATTTTGGTGGCTAGCTAGCTCACCTACCTATTCTCTCAATAAATCCATTGGTTGTTGCGATGTGTCTGAAGGTTGAAATCAAATGTCGTCAGCTTCTATTTCAGACATCAAACAGTCGGTAATCATGTTGCGATAACGGTCGGATTTGACGGTTAGGATCTCACCAGCATCATTTTTGAAAAAATATGAACCGATGATTCCACCGGTCTACAAGCC
>NC_052503.1:33953369-33962014 GCF_016617805.1 Bactrocera tryoni | reverse complement strand
TTTAAAACACAAAAACGAGATTTTCGAAAAATTTTTTTAAGATTTTATTTTTGAGAAAATTGCTGACAAAAATAACATTTTTACTTGTGTTGCTTTTCCTTCACCGAATACCTAGTGTATGGTTCTAATGAAAACACATATTTTTTACTTTTTACTCTTGATGATCCTGTTGGAAATTCTGCTGTCAACGTGGGAGCACATTTGTACCGAGGGACTTCCGAAAGGGCGTCGTAATGGCCGAGTTTTCAATACTTTCCTTAAAAAATATCACAATATCTTGGTTAAATATGTGTCCTTGGAAAAAGTTTGAATGAAAATTTAACTTTTATGTAAAAAAAATTATTGAAAATAAACCGTTTTTTGCTCGAAGAATACATGACTCCTTTATAACGCCTAGTGTAAAACAAAATTCCCTTCTTCCTTCCATCTTATTGATTTTATAAAAGAAAAGGAACTTTGCCTTTTCCTCTGTTATCTCCACCTAGAAGAACTTTGAGCTGCCTCTATATCGTCTTTGGTCGATTACAAAACATGGATCTATTGATAAGCACAGACAAAGCAGACAAAGAAATAATTGAAAACATGTTTCGAAGAAATCAAAAGCTCTCCTCCGTTATGCGGAATTCACAATGTGTGATCAATAAAGGGAGGGGAGATGGTAAAATAAGAATTCAATTAGGCAACATACCAATCCAAGCCTATCGCCGTCACCGCTGAGCGGAATTTTAAAACGCATTGGTCGAACTTATTTTGCAAACGTGCTAAAAAGGTTGGCGCAGCGGGGTCCAGTGTATCGAATCAAAACGACTAATCCCATATAGCTGTTCTTGTGCAGTAGACAATAGTTATGAACTAATTATAACCTGAACAGGGTATATTAAGTTTGTCACGAAGTTTGTAACACCTAGAAGAAAGCGTCGGAGACCCTATAAAGTATATATATAAATGATCAGTATGTTGAGCTGAGTCGATTTAGCCATGTCTGTCTGTCCGTCTGTATATAGACGAACTAGTCCCTCAGTTTTTATACGGAAAACTCTCACATTTGACAAGATATATTCATGAAATTTGGTCCAGATTACTTTCTAAGGCAACAATGTAATCTCCGTAGAAATTGGTCAGATCGGTTAACTAAAGCATATAGCTACCATACAAACTGAACGATCGGAATCAAGTTTTTGTATGGAAAACTTTCACATTTGACATTGTATCTTCACCAAATTTGGTATATGTATATTATTTTCTAAGGCAACAATAGCTTTCATACAAACTGAACACATAATTACTAAAAAAATACACCTGTGAAGGGTATATTAGCTTCGGTGCCGCCGAAGTTAACGTTTTTTCTTGTTTTTTAATCAAAAAAAACGAAATAGCCCGTTATACTACACAACCCGAATACTTAAAAGTAAACCGGAATTTGCTAGAATAACGATGTCAAATTAAATTCATTAGTCCCCATCGCAAGAGAATCCTTGAAAAATCGAAACCATGAAGGGTTAAGGTTATTTTCAAATATTTTAATGTTATTGGCGATAATTACTATATAAGTATTTTCCTTGTACGAGACGCTTTCAGTCCTTTAAATTTTCCCACGATCACTCGTCAACGCCTTCTGCTCTAAATTTCTAACAAGAGTTCCAAAGCATGACGAAGAAATAACAGCTCAATCTCTAACACCTTCGACTAGCAGCTTCATTTTACTTAGAAAATTCTACCATTTAAAAAACGTTTACGCAAGCAGGCATAACTTCCAACTAAATGCTTTCGATATAAGCAAACACTTACGTTAAGAGATGTGGTGAATTTCAGTGGGAAAATGCTTTCAACAAGAGATTTATACATATACCAACATAGTTACTGTATATTTTTACTTTATGCCACTTTTTCCCTACCGCCACCTCCAAACGTAGACATGTAAATTAATATGTTTAAAGAAATGTATATGTGTATGTACGCTTTTCCAATTTTTCTCACACAAAAATTCAGCAAGCGAAGCGTTTGGTGCGGCATCGCGGCCACCTTGTAGCATAACATACACACACCGGCAATTAACAATTTTATTTCTATTACCATAACGTGGCAACGGTTGCTGGTAAGTGCCGCTACTAATGCCAATGCTTTCGCCACTGCTGCGCTGTTGCGTCGGCTACCGCCACCACTGCTCGGTTTGGTGAGCGCGTAACGCCTTCATTACACCTTGTTGCAGTTGTTCCGCTGTAATTTTATGACTTTTCTCGGAACAAAATCGTACAAAACGGCTACGTGGCGGCAACAAAAGGCAGTAGCAACAACAACAAAAACAATAAAATTGATATTGCACATTAGCATTGCCTTAAATACCAACTGCTTGCCTGCCTTACCGCCCGTCTGCCTGCCGTTGTGCCCGCTTCCCACTTGTTGCAAGTGAAAATGTTGCGCGGAGTTAGCTCGACAGCCATGAGTCGAAGTAATTATGTAAGCGCTACTCGCATGGAAATCATTTTAACTGCTTACGCGTCGAACAACAGCTACAACAACAATATAAGGCTGTTTAAATGTTGTACAACAATTACCTCAGCATTGCAACACTTTATCAAATAAGCAACAGCTACTAAGAGCAGCAGCAGCAATAATAGCAACCGGCAACCAGCAACTACGTGCATATGTATGTGTAGTTGTTGACGTTTGAACCCAGGTTGAAGGTGCTAATGGCTGGTGCTTTTTTGGCATCCAAATAGCTGCTTGTCGACCGTTGAGTGGCAGACGCAACGTCTTGAGTGTAGCGCAACTGCTTAGCTGCCGGCAATGCCACTGATAATTAGCCACACTTGGCATCCATTTGTACACACAGATTTAAATATATGCAAAATACATACATACATATATCATAATACACAAAGGAATATACATGAGCCGCCTTTTAGTTTCGTCTTTTGTGTCTCTTATGTTTTTTGGTGTATTGAAAATCTGCTGCGCTCTTTGACATCTTAAATTCGTTGCAACGACAAAAAATTATACTTTGCGAAACTTTATATTTAATAGCAAAACCAATGGTTTCTGCTAATATAGAAAAGAAAGATATATGTATATTCTCGAAATTTGTGTGGGTTATTTTTAAAAGCATTGGCTAAGAAATTTTCAGATCGGACCACTGTAGCACATAAGTTAGGTTAATCTGGTAGGTCAATAAGCCACGGATAGACTAGTTTTGGTTCTTTGCGATAGCGGAACAAGTGCACAAGAAATGCTCTATTGCTTCTCTGGGACTCTGTTCCATACATTTCCTGTAGCCTTCTCGATCTGTCAGCCCCATCCTGCGGGCGTATGTCTCCCCATCATGTTTCTACAGTCTCTCCTATCGAATGTCAACTTTGTGTAACACCCAGGTTGCACGTTCAATCGGGTTTAGATTTCTTCTGATTACTGATTACTTCTGTCGAGATCGTCGTATAGGCAATGCATGGTTTTCCATTGTTGTTCATGTTTTCGGATGTTAGTCGTACACCATTCCTGGCAATCTCGTCCACTATGTCATTGCCTTCGATGCCTTTGTGACTTGGCACCCAGTAGAAGTGAAGTTGATTACATCTGGCAAAACTTTTCACTGTTGGCCTGCTGCCCAAGACATTTCTAGCCGATATACGATACGAGGTTACTGCCTTGATTGCTGCTTGGCTGTCTACGTAGATGTTGCGTCTGGAATTGCCCGCAGCTGCATTGGAATCCAACTTCGAGGGTTTTACAATATCAAAGACCTCAGCTTGAAACACACTGTCGTGGTCCGAAAACCTAAAAGTTGCCTTATGCCTAACTCTGGACAGTGTATTCCCGCACCAACTCCATCCTCCAATTTCGAGCCAGTGTAGCGCGTAGATATTATTATCATTATATATCATATCTTTACGCCGACCATCTTTTCTATGTTCACTTTGATCCTTCTTTAAAAAGTGGGATCATGTAGTCGGTGTTTGCTCAACCGCCATTACTCACTATATGTCTCGATTACATAACATTAACGTGTTTTCTTGTTTTCATTTGGGGAAAAACTCAGCTAAAAGTCATCTTATTTTGGTAGAATTTTATTGCGATCATGCTCTAGCGGTGTCAGGTTTGTATTAAGTGTATAATTAAAAGACGCAGAGTGATGAGCGGCTAAAAAGCTTGAAGATGAGGAACTGTAAATAGACACCATGAATTAGTTTTCCATCATGACTACGCTCGGTCTAATGTTGCGGGACTGTTTAAAAACGTTTTGGAAACAGCGTCTGGGAGATTTCGCCCACTTTATAATGTTCATCTTCTGACTACCATTTGTTTCGTACGATGAGAACGTCTTCAATGGAATACGCCCCACATCAGTAGAGGGTATCAAAAAATGCCTTCATTCATTTGTAATCGCCAAGCCGGTGTAGTTCCTTCAGAATGGAATCCACATTGCCACAAAGATGGGAAAATGTTATAGCTTCCAAAGCAACAAATGTTATAGCTTCTGAAAAACATTGTTTTACTAAAATACAAGAATACGTATATAAAAAAAATCCCACTACATTGCATTTGCCGCCTTTAGGATGAAGAAGGTTTATGTAGTCCAGATATTAAAGAAGTAAAACATATTAACAGTTTGCTTCGACTACATAGTTTGACGAGACATAAATAAGTTTTCTCATAAATACGCAGAGAGAACTTACCTGTACTTGTAAGCATTCCTTAAAACGATGTTTGAGTTTTGATTATCTGCAAAGATTTTTATATCTTCAAACCATTTTAATGATCAGTGAATCCACTTCTTAACTCCACTCTACTTGAAATCCACCAATATGCAAGAATTATATATACATATACATATAGAAGAAAAGCTGTTAAATTTACCTGAAAACCATCAATGTAGAGGTTTAATTATGAGAATTTATCCATAATTGTGAAAATACACACATTACAGCAGCTCAGTCATAATTCATAGTTTTTGAGGTTTTCGGAAATTATCACCACTACTAGGGGTGCATAGAAACAACTTCTTATTCGGCGATATTTGACTGATCCCTACAGTGAAACTATAGGGTGATCGCATTTCGAAAAAACACATAAACTTCAATTTTAATAGGAAAATGTTTATTATGATTCCAAAGAATATTTTTCGGAATTTTGTTTTTGGAAGCTTAGCTCTTTGGCTGCGTCTTCGTCTCAGATGGTCCATCCGTTGAGTCTAATTTTCTATGAATAGCTTGAGCATTTTGACTTTTAACTAGCGAATGACACATGTAATGTTTTACCTTAGACTTTACATATCACTACAAGAGAAAGTCTAACGGTGTAATATCACACGATCTTTTTGGCCATTTGACCGGCCTAAGACTTGAAATTATCTGCCCACCGGAGTGTTCTCTCAATAAATCCATTGATTAATGCGAGATGTGGGAAGTGCCGCCGTCTTGTTGAAACCAAATGTCGCCGAGATAACGAGCTTCAATTTCAGGCATCAAATAGTCATTATAATGGCGCCATTGACGGTTATGTTCTCACCGGCATCATTTTTGCTTGTTTACATATCTATTCCATATGTCAGTTCGAGTTGCTGCGAACGGATCCGAATCGACTTGACACGATCTTCGCGTACACTCTCAGCTACGGCTGCTATATTTTCTTCACTACATACATACGTGCTGGTCGTGGTCTATTCTGTAAAACAGTATTTCAATATGGGTGTTGGTATTTCGAATACTACGCTCAGTAGAATAAAAGGCTATTGAAAAAATTTTCTCTACTTGGATCAATCGGCTTATGTATAAACTCTCCACCAGTGGTATCGACTAACTTCATGGTTAGATTAAACCCTAGAATCGTACTATTGTTGTAGATATATTGGGTATATGGTGATGCACCAAGCGTATCTAGCTTTTAGCCCATACGCAGCTGGGCTGACGTAATGTAAAAGGTTCCCTCAGGAAAAGTTCATCTTTCCCTTTAGTTGTGGTAATTCTGGCAACCTGGTAGATCAGGGATCGTGTTCATATTACATTTTTATCGGATATCATATTGTAGTTGTTTGGAGGAAGGCAAAAAAAAATAATCTAAACACTTCCTTTTTGGATGTACTACCATTGCGTGGTCAAGGTTAAAATCCTTAGATATAATCCCATTGACATAGGCTGGATATTGAATAATTAGTGAAACTAAAATTCAAAAACGTAATGTAGTAATTAGTCTAAGTGCGCACACCCTCCTTGGGGAATAAACCATAGAAGCTAACCTGACCCCAGGCTAATTCAATATAATATCATTTTATAATGAATGAATATTCAAGTCGAAGTCAATTTTGCCCCCGGGAAAGCAAAAATTGCACACATTTTAAGGTCTAGTTGCATGTCGAAGGAATGCAGTTTTCTCTTCCCATAGTGTCACCCCATTGGCCAATTTGCGCTCCAATCCCAATGGCGAATTAGATGCCGCAGCAAGTGTTTTGTGGTTTAAACAATTAATTTCTAATTCTCAGTGCAATTTAATTGCAATTAACGCATGCAATTTCATGTTGGAACAGAAAAACTTGACCGCAACAACAACAACAAATGTTCAATAGACAATTAAGTGCACTGCATACACACTCACACATATGCATGTGTAAGCTATGGACATTAACCAGCCGACAGAGGCTATAGTATTCAGCGCACTTTCATACACACCAACAATAACAACAGCAACAACAATGGAAATGCCACGCAGGTGTATGTGAGGTGTCGCCAGCGCTGACCTTTTGCGTGTTTTACAAACATGTGCAACACACCCGGTCGCCAACACTGCCAGCCTGTGCGCCACACCTCACCACTTGCTACGACAAGCGTTTTGTAATCTTTTAGGGTGCAAGCTTAAGTGCACCAGCAGTTTCAGCGGCATTTGACTGTTTGGAAATTGCAAATCGCTTTGGCGAAATGTCTGCATGTGGCGTGACACTGTCGCTAATACACGCCCACTGCTGCCCAAATTAAATACAAATAAATTTCCAAAATAATAACAATAACTTAAATAAACTGTAAGCGCATAAAGTGGCGCTTATATTTTTAATTTATTCGCAAAATTAATTAAGAGCTTTAAATTATTTGAATTATTATTTCAATGTGCCAAGCCACTTCTAGTACGAACTCCTGGCTCATTTTACATACGTACATACCCTATATGCACTTTCGTAGCGGATATGCAAGTGCAATTTGACATTAGCAAACCTTGCAAAGTTATCAGCTATACTTGTTGTTGATGTAAAGTGAAGTTGGTGCAATTGTATTTCCAGTTGGAAAATAAATAAAATAAATAAAGAATTAAATATGTGATAAACACAACAAGCATTTTTAAGTGAAAACAAATATGTTGGCGGTGTGCGGAACGGTGCGAACGGCCCATCGAGTGCGAATTCCGACACGTCGCACAGTGGGATGAGTTGTGTGCAAAATCAATTTTATACCGCAGCCGTTGTTTTTGTTCACATAACGGTTGTTTGTAAGTCCCAAAACCAAGAGCCGATATAGGGTTATACCCAAAGTGACTGTGGTGACGAGTAGAGTCGAAATCCGGATGTCTGGTCTGTCTGTCCGTCCGTCCGTCTGTCTGTCCGTCCGTCTGTCCGTCCGTCCGTCCGTGCAAGCTGTAACTTGAGTAAAAATTGAGATATCATGATGAAACTTGGTACACGTATTCCTTGGCTCCATAAGAAGGTTAAGTTCGAAGATGGGCAAAATCGGCCCACTGCCACGCCCACAAAATGGCGGAAACCGAAAACCTATAAAGTGTCATAACTAAGCCATAAATAAAGATATTAAAGTGAAATTTGGCACAAAGGATCGCATTAGGGAGGGGCATATTTGGACGCAATTTTTTCGGAAAAGTGGGCGTGGCCCCGCCCCCTACTAAGTTTTTTGTACATATCTCGGAAACTACTATAGCTATGTCTACCAAACTCTACAGAGTCGTTTTTTTCAGGCATTTCCATATACAGTTCAAAAATGGAAGAAATCGGTTAACAACCACGCCCACCTCCCATACAAAGGTTATGTTGAAAATCACTAAAAGTGCGTTAACCGACTAACAAAAAACGTCAGAAACACCTAATTTTACGGAAGAAATGGCAGAAGGAAGCTGCACCCAGGCTTTTTTTAAAAATTGAAAATGGGCGTGGCGCCGCCCACTTATGGACCAAGAACCATATCTCAGGAACTACTAGACCGATTTCAATGAAATTCGGTATATAATATTTTCTTAACACCCTGATGACATGTACGAAATATGGGTGAAATCGGTTCACAACCACGCCTTCTTCCAATATAACGCTATTTTGAATTCCATCTGATGCCTTCTCTGTATAATATATACATTAGGAACCAATGATGATAGCGGAATAAACTTTACAAAAATACGGTATTTGAAAAATATGTAAATGACGTATAATGAAATCTCGATTATCACTTTATCATGCGAGAGTATAAAATGTTCGGTGACACCCGAACTTAGCCCTTCTTACTTGTTTCCATCAAAATATTTACCATATAATAATTCCGATTTTAGGCACTCTAAAGTGTAAACTTGTCTCTGGCCAAAACGACTTTTGTTCAGGAAGTCGGAATTTCGACAAACCCAATTTTATTATTAGTCCCTCGATAAGCAGAACAAGATTTTTTGGG